>NC_039271.1:11710441-11870784 GCF_003368295.1 Carassius auratus
CCATCTTCTTCCTCCTACACCCTTCCTCCAACATCCTCCTCGTTTGACACTCTTCCTGCTCCATCTTCTTCCTCCTACACCCTTCCTCCAACATCCTCCTCGTTTGACACTCTTCCTGCTCCATCTTCTTCCACCTACACCCTTCCTCCAACATCCTCCTCGTTTGACACTCTTCCTGCTCCATCTTCTTCCTCCTACACCCTTCCTCCAACATCCTCCTCGTTTGACACTCTTCCTGCTCCATCTTCTTCCTCCTACACCCTTCCTCCAACATCCTCCTCGTTTGACACTCTTCCTGCTCCATCTTCTTCCTCCTACACCCTTCCTCCAACATCTTCCTCGTTTGACACTCTTCCTGCTCCATCTTCTTCCACCTACACCCTTCCTCCAACATCCTCCTCGTTTGACACTCTTCCTGCTCCATCTTCTTCCTCCTACACCCTTCCTCCAACATCCTCCTCGTTTGACACTCTTCCTGCTCCATCTTCTTCCTCCTACACCCTTCCTCCAACATCCTCCTCGTTTGACACACTTCCTGCTCCATCTTCTTCCTCCTACACCCTTCCTCCAACATCCTCCTCGTTTGACACTCTTCCTGCTCCATCTTCTTCCTCCTACACCCTTCCTCCAACATCCTCCTCGTTTGACACACTTCCTGCTCCATCTTCTTCCTCCTACACCCTTCCTCCAACATCCTCCTCGTTTGACACTCTTCCTGCTCCATCTTCTTCCTCCTACACCCTTCCTCCAACATCTTCCTCGTTTGACACTCTTCCTGCTCCATCTTCTTCCACCTACACCCTTCCTCCAACATCCTCCTCGTTTGACACTCTTCCTGCTCCATCTTCTTCCTCCTACACCCTTCCTCCAACATCCTCCTCGTTTGACACTCTTCCTGCTCCATCTTCTTCCACCTACACCCTTCCTCCAACATCCTCCTCGTTTGACACTCTTCCTGCTCCATCTTCTTCCACCTACACCCTTCCTCCAACATCCTCCTCGTTTGACACTCTTCCTGCTCCATCTTCTTCCTCCTCCAGCCTTCCTCCAACATCCTCCTCGTTTGACACTCTTCCTGCTCCATCTTCTTCTTCCTACACCCTTCCTCCTCCTTCCTCCACCTCCTACACTCTTCTTCCTCCTCCTTCATCTTCTTCCTCCTCCTCCAGCCTTCCTCCAACTTTTTCCTCATTTGACACTCTTCCTCCTCCTCCATCTTCTTCCTCCTCCAGCCTTCCTCCAACTTCTTCCTCATTTGACACTCTTCCTCCTCCTTCATCTTCCTCCTCCTCCAGCCTTCTTCCTCCTTCCTCTACTTTCTACACTTTTCCTCCTCCTCCATCGTCTTCCTCCTCCAGCCTTCCTCCTCCTTCCTCCAGCCTTCTTCCTCCTTCCTCCACCTTCTACACTCTGCCTCCTCCTCCATCGTCTTCCACTTCCTTCCTTCACCTTCTACACTCTTCCTACTCCTCCATCGTCAAATTTTTCAAACCTTTCACCTACAAACCCTTCTTACCCCTGCCAGAACACCCATGCTGACCCAATCAATACAGGTGATTTTTTTCACTTAAGGAAAAAACTACAAAACTGTCATGCTTTGGCTCCATGAGGAATGTAGAGGAACACATAGACGAAAAATCAGATAAATTACATTTATATCACCAATCTAAGCTGAAGCATTAACGAGAACTGACAAGTGAGAACTAAGACACAGACCTATATATACATAAACACACACACACACACACAAGTGATAACAGAGATGGTTGGATTAACACAGGTAATACAAATGAGCGAATTTAGAAGTAACCTTAGAAACCAACTAAAATGCAATGAGTAACTTAACCGAGTAAACCAGTGGCGGGAAACTGATGCTGCATTCACGCCATCGTGTACTAACTGTTATCTTGAGATGACAACACATGAAGTTATATTCTAAGCGGTTCCCTTGGACTGGGAGTTATGTGTTTCTATGGCACCACTATCAATGCCTAAATGATGTATAATATATATTTATTTATTTCTGTGTGTGTTTGTGTTATTACAGACAGTTCCTCCACAATAATTCCAAGGTCAGGAGGCAAACAAAGAAAATGGATGTATAAGCAAGCAGGTATGACATACTTGGATTTTTTTATAATAAATTATTTAATTTGATCACATGATCACATTACACCTTTGTTAACATCATTTTATTGGCTGCCTGTGCTCTTTAGAATGGAGTTTTAAATTCTAATTTTAGTTTTTAAGTCCCTAAATAACCCCCTAATTAGCCCCCTCATATTTATCTGAACTATCTTTACATTTTTCTCAAGCTCTTTGATCTAGTAGTCTTAGATTGCTCACTGTTCCTAGAGTCAGACTAAACCAAAGAGAAGAGCACGGCTTTGTTGTTGCAGTCCCTAAACTCTGGAACATGTTACTAGTTCACATTAGATCTGTGCCTGCATTACAGATCTTTAAATCTTTGCTTAAAACTTTGCTTAAAAATAAATTTTCCATTGCTTTTTAATTTCCCTAATGTACTTATTTTTGTATTCTGACAACTTAATTTGTATGTTTTATGTAGTTTTATATTTGTTTTATGCTCTCAGTAATGTACTGATCATACAAAATAAGCAGCTCTGATGACAATGCACAGTGCCTTTACTGTAAAAATTAAATATTTGGTATTATGCAAATGTGAAAATCATGTCATCCATAAATGTCCACTATAACCAAACCAAACCACAAATTTATGTAAACAAAATACTTAATTTTCATGATAAAAATCATAAAGGCTAGTCACCAAACTGTATTTCAGATGTTCTAATTTCAGTTCACTTTTAAGGTTTCGGGTGGCCAGCCCATATTTATGCATTCTATTTATTAAGAATAGCTTACTGAACTCTTTATGTGTCAATGAAAACATTTCCTAATTGTTATGTATTTCTGTTGTAGAATGCCAAGTACATGCCAGATTGAAACAATTTCCATATGACAAGATCATAAGGAGGAGGACATCAAAGGAAGTAAGATTAAAGTCATATTTTGTTGGTAGGCATGTTTAGCTGTATTTGTGAGGTCCAAATGTCTTTTTGGTGATATTTACTAATACAAATTATAAAATATATATTTTTTTAGTTGTTGTTGTTGTTGTTTTTAAAATGTAAAAATACAGAACATTTTCCGTGATAGGTTTGTTTAGGGGTAGGTTTAGTATAGGGGAGAGAATATACATTTTGTACAGAATAAAAATCATTATGTCTATGGAGGTCCTCAAAAGTATAGCAAAACAAACGTGTGTGTGTACATGTTTGTGTGTGTGTGTGTGTGTATTTTACACTACCAGTTATTGTTGCTTATGTTTCTTAAAGGGTGTTGAAGAGGTCAAAGTAAGATGGAAGCCGTGCTCAGGATGGTATGTATTACATATAACCTGTACAAGAGCACACTTCAATAATGATACAAATGAGGTAAACTTGTTGTCAAAATCAAGGTTAATTCTGAAAGACAAATATCTTAACTGAATGCAAAAATATTTTTCTATTTCAATAAGTCATTCTATTTAAGACAAAAATGAATGCATGAAAGATGTTTAATAAGTTTATTGCAATACACTTACATGTCACAGCCTGTTCTGTAAATTCGTATATGATTAAATTATTTTTGTTTGTCATTTTTACCAATTTGTAGTGGGATGAAATGGACAGACACCTGGGAGCCCTACAATCTTTTATCTCCAGAATAAGGATCCATGTCCCTGTGCCTTTATCAGTGTTTATTCAGATTTTATGAATGAATGCTTATTCAAACTTTATGTACCTGTTCTTGGTTAAGTTACTGTGTTTGTTTATTGTTCATGTTTTCTTGTACAATATACTTTAAGTGCATGTAACTGTTTATTTGCTGTTTTCTTATACTTCTAATAATTGATTGACATTACTTTTCAGTTTAAAAATCACTTATGGTAATTTAATAAATAATCAAACATCTGATAATTTTTGTTTTATTTTTTTATTTTATTTTTTGCATTACATTTTGGAGTAATATTTTTAATTGGTGTTAATAGTACAAAGGATAATATAAATATTTAAACTTTACACAATAATCTGGTAAAGGTTAGTAAATTGATAACTTAAGAATTATTTATGGGGCCAAAATTGTTGTTCTTTGTACAGATACAGTATAATTGACATTGATATATATATTAAATTAGTAACAATGCTAGTGTTAACAGTCAATACATTAAAACATTAGCATATAGCCATCAAATGTTGTTTTACAATTAATTAAAAATTGATTTAAAACTGTCAAGTGAAAATTATCAATATAATTAATAAAAATGACGAGTCTATTCATCTGTATTCACATTGCCGAGACTTGATTCACAGATCTATTTCGACTTGCGGGAACCTAGCATCTTGTTCTGATGGCATGAAACAACCTGCATGGCAACATACAGTATACATTCACACTCTCATCTATAAAGAAGGTTTAGTGTCTCCAGTGTCAAATGAACTAACACTTTAATATAACCAGCTTTTATCTGGTTATAATTTCAACCTTGATCAATGGGTTATTCCTTTTTAAAGCGGGGGTTTCATTGCCTATGACGTTTCATTGAAACTCATAGGTGACAGGACTCGTTGAGGTATTTAAAGCTATATTAAAAACGATTCATGTTACAAAGTATGTTTTGCTGTAATCATTACGTTAGTGATACATTAAGTTAACAATGAGCTGTTGCAATGTTGAGATAAACTACTAATTTCCGAGATCCTAACACAAGCGTAACTACACACTTCAATGAACTACAATTAGCTTCCTGTTTAACCGTTCCATCCATAGAATGAAAGGGGCTTATGGGTAATGTAGTTTAAAACGTTTAGTAATGAAATTCAATATATATTATATTTAATGAACAAATGGATGTGTAGATAGGTTCATTGCGCAATCCTCTATGACATATTTGAGAGCCAGGGAGAAATTTGTTATTTTACTGTGAGCATTTTTTTTAATGCCTTTATACCACTTTTACATGTCTGAAACCTTTGTCCAACATTATTTAGTAAACATTGAATATATGTTAGACTTTTGCAGGTCTTGTAACCAGAAGATCGCCGGTTCAAGTCTCGGTGCCAGCAGGAGTTGTAGGTGGTGTAGAGAAACAGTGCTCTCTCCCACCCTCAATACCCATGACTGAAGTGCCCGAGCAAGGTTTTTACATTTACACAAGCCAATGCATTATTCAGTAAGGTACTTATTGAACTTAACAAGGTACAGCCTGTGTGTAGATTACAGTGCAAAAAAATGCAATATAAAGTATCAAAACATAAAAAAATCTTATCATTGTAAAAATCTGTGTCAAATTGTCCTTTTTTTTTGCTGTTCCTCAAGTTATGGACATCAGTAATGTGCATAATCTTGCTTATAACTGAGTTCAGGATCTATGTTTACATTTTATGGTAGAGCCCAATTGAGCTTCCCTTCATGTAAATGAAATTTGGCATATTTACTGTACATGACAACGTCATTAAATATATGCAGGCAATAATATTTTAGTGCATTATTGTTCAGAATAGCATAGATCTGACTAAACAAATGTTTGTTAAGTGATGGTAAGTCATGCGTTTGTAAATCTTGATAACTGATTAATAGTTTTTTTTTTTTTTTATTAATAATTTTCTTTTTAAGAGCAACGTATCAGTGATGCATTTTTTTGTGCAGTAAACACTGACATACATTGGATGCATATACAATATATTTTTTCAAAATGTTTATATAACATTTTGAGTATATATACCTGTATACACATATATATATATATATATATATATATATATTGAATACATTTTATTTAATTTTGACAAGTACAATAAGTACTTATAAGCTGAATAAGTTAAGTCACAAGACTAATCACAAAAAATGACACACTTAATGTAAACTGCATAACTGGATCTTTTAAGTGTAGACAGCTCCATTAATTTAAATCATGAGAGGAGGATTTTCACATAGCCTGCCTTTACCAACTGCATAAAATGTTTAAGTTCATAATGTTTCTTTCAAACAATGCAGAGGAGACCTTTGCATGCAGTGTCAGACAGGGTTGGAAAAAGAGCTGAAAAACAAAAGGAAACATTATCAAAAAATAAAATGCTATATATCAATTGCTAAAAAAAAGGATGTTTGAAGACTTTCTTACATTTTGAACTTATGTCATTAATCAGTGCTTCGAATTTGGAAATCTTCTGTCTCATGACCGTCCAGTGCTGTTTCATCTCCTTACAAATTAGACCTCTCTCTTCCTGAAGGCGTCTCACTGCCATCACCTTGTCAAACACCTTCCTCTTGGTGAGAAAGGGAGCCGATTCTGTTTGTCAAAACAAAAGAGTCATTATATGAGGTGCCTGCTCATAAAAAAAAACATTGGTATAGACTTGTCTTATAGAATATGACTTTTCAATTCTGTTCCTGGTCAAGGCCTTCAGGATTGCTTGATTATTACAGGCAGTTGTGTTTGATTAGGGTTGGAACTGAATTATGCTGGTGGTGGTCCTCTGGGAACATAATTGAATTGCCCTGTTATATAGAACATACCAGTACTGCTAGGGATTTGCCAAGGCCAAGCAACAGTTTCAGCTGTGAAGAAGTCTTCAACTGAGCCAAGCTTCTGGGATGGATCTGCTATACTGTTGTACTCTTCCACTGCAGCAGCTAGCTTCTTTTTCTCTTCAGTCCTTCTGAGGCGCAAAGAATGGCGCCGCTTGATGCTATCTGAATAGAATTAATGTTTTTTCTAATTATTTTTAGCCATTACAGCACACTTTTAGCTACTAAAAAATGCATATTCAATTAACAGCTAATGATATATAGTAAAAAACAACATGGTAAATTCCCAATGTTTGTGTTTCACCTGTTTGACTGTACAGACGCTGTGTACGCCTTTTGATGCTGACGGTTAGACCTTCTATTTCCTCTTGAAGCCTTCTCATGTCACCACTCCCATGTCGCTCACTTTCTACACAAGAAAATGCAAAAGCATCTATATATATTACCTGCCAATGATAAGAATGATTACAAAGCAAATCAAAAGAATACCTTCTGCCCATTGTTGAACATCTGAAACCCACTGATGAACACAATCTTCATGCAGTGAAAGCTCGGTCTTCAGTTCTTCCAAGCTGTGTTGCTGCATTTGCAGAGCCTTCTGAGTCCACAAAATAAAAAGTCAAATTTAAAATGTCCAGCATTCAAAAGTGCAGTAAATAATTTCTGAGAAACTGTGGATATATAAAATCAACCCAAACAAACACAGCCCTCCCTTCAGTGCTCTTTTTCCAGTGATATTCCCTTCTTTTGTAATGTCTGTCAGCCATCTCTCTTCCAACAGTCTTTCTTCAAATCTCCCTCTTTCTCATCTCCATCAAGAGTGTACCCGCCCCCTACTGCTTTTTGGCTTCAAGAGTGCTGTGGTGCTCAGACTGATCCACTTTTTTTTTTTAAATTGCTTAAGAAAATGGTAATACATATTAGAAGAAAAAAAAAATGTTATGCAAAAATCTTCCTTTCCATTCATAGTGATCAGGGTCATGGGCCTGCCTGAAGAAACAAGGACTGTCCCGTTACTGCAATCACAAATATGGGTAGGTATTTCTACAGGCAGCAGTCGAACTGTGCAACAAAGAAGTTATATTTAAAAACATGATATTTTAAGAGCACAATACAATACAACTAAGCATAAAATTATCTTACCAAGATGTTTAACAGAAATTTGACCAGCTGCCTGGAAGAATCCTGTTGATGGAGGTAAAGGTTGTACAAAAACCCTGAGACAAGTGAATCTCTATTGTGGAGAACAAAGAAGCTACCATGTCGTTTCTCATCACATTCTGCACAGAGGTAAGGGTAAGCGAGGCAGTCCCTACAGCGCACAACAGCTGCATTTGATCTGCACAGTTGGCAGGATGAGGAACTTGCATCTTCTCCTTTCAAAATGTTCTCCACAAGAGAAGATCTAGCTTCTTTCCATCTCTCCTCCCTCATTTCAGTTCTAATGGCCCAGTCATTAGAGATAGACCGAGGTTGATGATCTTGAATTGGGACAACATTTGCATCATCTTCCTTAGTGTCCAACAGCCTCTTTAGCTCTTCAAGAATAGTATCTAAGTTAAATTCATAAACATAAACATATTTTTTTTAAAGTCAAGATTTACATGTGCATGTACTTAAAAGTCTAATGATGAAAATATTCAGATTTATATAAAAAAGTCCATTAAATATAAACATAAAGCAAAATTTTTTCAGTGTATACCAGCTGTTTCAGAGGCATTTGCAGGGCCACCATTCAAGTCATCTTCCATAACAAATGGACCTGCCAGAACAAATGTAAGGAGGAAATAAACACAAAAGAAATACACATATACACAACAATATTTTTTATGTAAACATTACCTGAAACATTGGTGTGGTCTCTTTTTGGTCCTATTTACAAAACAGAAGCACAATTTGACATCATTTTAAATACTGCATAGCAAACAATTAAAAAAAAAAAAGTATGAATGCTTCATATATATATATATATATAGAGAGAGAGAGAGAGAGAGAGAGAGAGAGATTTGCATTTACAGTAAGTACATTAGTAAGTACATTATACTTGCTTTCTACAGTCGCTGCCCTTTTGGCTCTTGGATATTTGTAAAGTATTTCCCCTTGGCTGTCCCTCTTTCTCCACTGAACAGTAGGGGGTGAGGGTAGAGGGTGCACATTGCTTTTGCCCAGTCTTCCCTAAGTGCATAAAAATGACCAGCCAGTAATTCAAGAAATATAACTTAATGTCTTGTTAGGGTTAAAAACTGCTTACTAATGACCGATACAGTAACAGTAATGGCAAAATTAATATTGATTGTGACTTAATAATATTAAACCAACAGGAAAATATATTGAACTCAATGTATGTATGATGACTTTATTTTACCTCTCGAGCTTGTAAGTTTTCAAGGAGCTCATCAGTATTTCTCAGCTCTTCTTCAAACTCGAAGTGCATCATGTGAATGTATATAGACACTCAACAGATAGACGAATACACAGATCAAAACAGAGACAGACAGACAGACGAGATAGATAGATAGATAGATAGATAGATAGATAGATAGATAGATAGATAGATAGATAGATAGATAGATGAAAGATAGATAAGCTCTTAAAAGTGCTTTTGGGTTCGTTATATAGCCTATGGAAAAACAAAGAAAGATACTGCAAAAAAAATAAGATTATTTAATGTTCACATATACCATTGAATGTATATATATTAGGTTATCTAATAAACTCTGCAGACCCGGTACCGGGTCCGAAAATAGCATGCCAGATGTTTGTGTCTCATTTGCATATCCTTCCTTATATGGCATTTGCCCAAAAATGGGTTCATTTGAAAGCTTAGAGTGTTTTCTTTACAAAGAATACCATTAATTGGGGTTTTATGATACATAAAGTAGTCAAATTAAGCTAAGAAATATATTTCCCCCCCCCATAAATTTCCATCTAACGATTGCGAATACGTTTTCGTAAGAATGTGTATTTAAAATATTTTTCACAAAACAGTCAAGTCATATATCACAAGAAAGCTCTCATTCTCAGGAATCTGATGATGTAGATCATTTTATTGTGTGACAATCACAGATCGAATGATCTTCAACAGAATCGCGATGTAAAATTTCTCACCTTATTATTTATACATTTTGCACCGCTTCAGTCAGCCGCAAACAGCCACGCATACCTATATACTCGACATAATCTTTTAGATTAGAATCTCTTCTTTCAAACAAGACCATTTTTACGTTTCTGCGTGCTTCCATTGCTGAGATATAAAGCGTTTTGTACAAGTGCGCAAAAGCGCTCCAAGGGCTGTATTATTGAAAAGATCTTCAAGTCATATAGACGGGTCTAAATGCCTTTCTTCTGCTATAGACGTCTGATCTCTTTTGTGAAGCGCTATTTGTCCTGATAGCTGTCATTCACAAGTCGTTCCTCCAATCGAAGGTGTGAATTCAGCACCGCGGGGGTGCTGGAACTGGACAGCGACTGCCCACTCTTTTCCGCTCGTGGAGACGCAATGGTCCCTGGGAAACTGAGTTTTTTGCTGCTTCTAAACAAAGGCCACGCGAGGAAAAACTACAAATGGCCGAATCTCCGGATTTATAATGCATAATATTCATAAAACAAGTTATGGGTGGCCAACTTCGCCGTGGAGAGGTCAGGACGCGCATCTGGTAAGCCTATACGCGTGCTACTCGCTTTCATACATTTGATTCTTTATTCTGAGGCTTGGAAGCTTCGCTAGCAATAAGCTAATATGTTTATTTTCATAACTGTGCAGTGTTCGACCGCATCTCAGTGAATGTACAGTAATCCGTACAGTACTGGGGGAATAAACATAAATTAGTTTGTTGACGCTCCGAAGTTCGCGCAAAAGCTTCGGGGAGCTTGTTTACGCTGTTCAGAAACGAAACCAACATACACGCTGATAAAAAATCAAAATATGAAATATGAAAGAGACAGGCGAGGTCTCTCAATCTCTACACGATGCAGAATAGACATAAATGAAACGATATGAAGCTGGAGATTGTGGATTCTATTTTAGATTGTGATAGACCAGATATTTTTTATAATTTTATGCATGTTGCTATTGTGTAATATGACTTATTCTCTTTCAAAGACTGTTCAGAAAACCCACACACAAAAAAGCACATTGTATTGAGATGGTTCATCATATGTGAAACAACATAAATAATACTATTTGTCACAAACAGCAGCTTTTTATGTAACTTCTGAGTGTTTTCTGTCAAATAATATACAGAGATCACATTATTCCATACTGCAAGTGTGCAAAAGATGACTTCATACTTATTTAGACAAAAATTTTATACAAAAATGGTATTATTCCTTCCTTCAGTTGGAATAGAATAACTTTTGCATAGATTAGGATAGAAAGAAATTTCTGTTTTCCTCTAATAGCTGACAGTTGGAAGAATCACAAGACATTGGTCTGAAGTTGCCAGCCCCTTCAATGCCTGAGTTATACCATTTCAAACTTCAGTTTACACAAATAAAATAAAAAAGCGCCTTGTTTTTTTCCCTATTTATTATAACACAGACAGCATATATTGTCATTTTTATCAATTTCAACAGTGTTTTATGTAATTTCAAAGGGTTTCCTTTGAAATTATACCAAACTTTCTGAGCTTACACTGTAGCATTAGTATAGGCAGGCATTCAAAATTAGGTAGGAAAATGAAAAACGGAAATCCCCAAAATAGCATTTGTGCTTAAGAGGTGTCTTATAATTTCATGTAGCTTGTTTTCCTCCTTTAGGCCGTTACAACCTTAGCATGCCTCACTTGTCCTGTGCTTCGTGTGGATATTCACGAGAGGCGTCTTTGCCAGAACTTCAAAAGAGTGGTTACTGGCCTGGTAACATCCCTGCAAGTGCACTGTTCACAACAGATGTGCTTGTCTCATTTCAAGAGATGAAAATGGCATCACCAGGGATGTCTTTTCAAGCATTTGTTAAAATGTTTGATGAGAAAACAATTCTCTTTGGTAGAGTAAGTATTTTGTTTTGTTTTTAATTATTATAATTTTTTTCATCATTAACCATTGCCAAGTAAAATTACTATTTTCTTTGGACGAAGTAGAAACCTTTGCATGTATAGATTTAGCTATTAATATATTTAATGTACTGAGATTTTAATACATTATGATTCTCAATTTAGCTTTATAACCAAAACAAGTAGTTCATTTTCAATGTGAAAATGATTGCTTTTCTGTAGACTTTGCTAACTTTATATGAAATGTTAAACAGACTATCCTTTATGACTATCCCTTTTGAGTCTTTGGAGATTAATTTAAAAGAATATCAGTACTTTCAGTACTACATATAATAAAACATATCACCCAGTAAAACACCGGTATTACCTGTTCTTAATTTCAGAGTGGAAAAATATCGGCCATTGCCTTCAGCTGCAGTTTCAATGAATGGGTTGCAGCAAGATATGCAGTGGAAAAGATGTGTCAGGAGGAGTTTTTCACTTGTCTAGCATGCACTCCGGACATGTTAGCTGTATCTGTTGATGGCAATCGCAAACACTATCGCTTTAAAAACAAAGCAAGGTACTCATCTGTTTGTAAATTAAAGTGATTTTCTTAATTTTGAATGATGTGTTAATATAACTTCCGAATGTTTTCCTCATTAGCACAGAGAAAAGGGCATTACTTGACCAACTTTTTATACAGAGTGATGTGGATGTGTACTGATCACGTAAGTATTATGATTGGCAAATATTACTGTTTAACTTGATTTCACAGCTTTTCGCAAATAATTTTACACATTTCTTGAAGTAAAATGTATTTCTTAGAAAAAAATTTAACAGACCCAGAAGATATCGATATGATGCCCTCTGACAACATATGTATGTTTTGACTACTTAAGATGTTTGTGTTCATTGTTTTGAAATTAGCTAGGATTGAAGCATTTGGAGATTGTGTAGTTTAAGAACATAATATAACAGTAAACAGTTAATATGTACAACACATGGTGGGATAGATTTGGTTGTTTGAAGCATTAATAATTTTTTGAGAAATCTATAAACTTATCTTAATGTTCTGTAAATATTTCATCTTTTTTGTTGATCAGGTGTAAAGTTATGTCACATTTAGAGTGGTCTACAGTATTTAGCAGTGTATCTTTTGAGCTTTTAAAAAATGTGTGTAATTTATATGATCCAGGTGTCGGGAAGAGGATTATGTGGTGCATCACACTGGACAGCAGCAAAAGAACTGGCCAAGAAATCAAGCAGCAAACTGGATGAGGAGGGATTAGAGATCGCTGTCTGTCGCCATGGCGTTCTCCTTATGGCCTTAAATATGTTTCGAGGGGAAATTTTTGCTTACCCACTTTTTCTTGCAGACATGTCACAGGGGAGCATCAAATTCTTCTGTTCAGATGTAGCCTGTATTTCCAAGCACTTCCCCGAGCTGCAGTCTTTACTGGACATGCATCCTTTTCTGTCAGTGATGCATGCCAAAGCACACTATTGGAAATGTGAGGTACATTGCCATGTGTTTTAAGTATGTTATTCTAAGAAATAATATAAAATATACATAAAAAATTTGAGTGCATTGTTTTTGTCGGATTTGAAAACTTGTTAGGTCAAGTATAGTGGGGCCTACCAGGAAGGAGCTGGGTCAACTATTGGTGAGGAAGTGGAGCAGGCGAACAGCTTCCTATCTAGAATTGCTGTTACAAGCAAATACATGTCAAAATCAGGTATGTTGAATAAGGTATGATTTTATGCAGAATGCCTTTTGTTATGTACACATGTCTCATTACATGTTCTACTATTTCTGTTATAGGCCGAGCAGACATGATTACAATGCAAGCCATGTTGTGGATTAAGCGGAAGATTCTCAATTTGGGACAAGCTCTGGTTAACAGATATGTAAAGGTATTACTTTCTTATCAGTCAAATATTGCAGTTGGGATTTGTAGGTTTTACTACTTGATACATATATATTAGTGCTCTAATATAATTAAATATTTTTAAGAAAAAATATACGTTTGAACATAATGCACAAGTGCAGTTAAACCTGAATCTGACATTCTTTATCTAAATGATGTAATTTTGTCCCATAATTTACCGTTTTAAAGGACGAGATATAGCAGTGGCTGGCGCGGGATGCTAGAGTGGTGGGGGATGGGGGTGGGGGATGGGGTGGTTTGCTTTATCTTCTTCTTTGGAATTTTCGGTGTATTGCGCACCACATAACGCCGCCAACTGTTTATATGTATGTATTTAACTGTTTATGTATGATACAAAGTTAGTACCGTCCCAAGCTTGTGTATTCCTTTATTCCTTTGCTTTATTTATTTATTTATTTATTCCAAACATCCAATTTCTCTTATTTTTTTCTTTATCCTTACCTTTTAAGTTCTTTATCATTTTAATTATTATTACATGTTCAACGGTCCTGCAATATGTTTACCTATTTGGTATATACGGTTTCAACGGCATCAACATAAACAAACATTAATGCGCGTGAGCGCTTTTGTGGACCTAACTTAACTTCCGGTAGACTCCAAATAGAATCAATAACAACAGCCAAGTCCCTCTAGAGTAGAAATTTTTTGATAACAAACAAAATGTGTTTTCTGTGTGGATCAGGCGGACTTAATGAAAATGCTAATTCATTCTTTGCCAGCAGGAGATGTTTTAAAGCATAGACATAAAGCGCGAGAAATAGAGGTTTCCCCAGTAACAGCTGTAAACAAAGCAGAGCTACGCTCATACGCTGCTATCAGGCATATAACATGCAAATCTTCTTTCAGAAATACAGCGATATAAAAACACCCGTGCCTCGTTTTGATATTTAAACATAAATGTAAGGAATTATTATTAAACGTGTGGTATGTTACGTAATGTTACGTTACTCATGTTTATTTAACGAAGCCTTTTTGAAAATCGATCAGTTTTAAAATTGTGGCGAGTCTCCAAAAATAAATAAATGTATGGGAAACACATCCCGCAGCACAACCACCTGAGCCCAACTTCAGTCTACTCATCACCTTGGCTTTAACTGCGTTTGTAGATGGCACCGCAGCCAGACCGATATACACAACACAGACCGGAAGTTAACTTAGGTCCAGGCGCGTGCGCCCGATGAAACCGTCTATAGTGATGCATTTAGTCCTGCGTGCCCAAATGATAATCTATTTAAAATCACCTCATCTTTCCTATATCTTCCAAAATGTTATATATTTTTTTAAACTGATGAATTAGAACCCAGAGCCTTAGAAATTAGAGCCTCTCCTTGAACTGTCACCTTATCGTGGTGGAGAGGTTTGAGTACCCGAATGATCCTGGGAGCTATGTTGTCTGGGGCTATATGCTCCTGGTAGGGTCTCCCAAGGCAAACAGGTCCTTGGTGACGGGCCAGACTAAGAACAGTTCACAAAACCCCTTATGGCAAAATTAAAATCAAGGACCGTGACGTCGCCCGGCATGGCGCAGCCGGGGCCCCACCCTGGAGCCAGGCCCGGGGTTGGGGCTCGTATGCGAGCGCCTGGTGGCCGGGCCTTCCCCCATGGGGTCCGGCCGGGCTTTGCCCGAAGGAGTGACGTGGGGCCGCCCTCCTGTGGGCTCACCACCTGCAGGAGGGAGCGTAAGGGGCCGGTGCATAGTGGATCGGGCGACAGTCGTAGGCGAGACCCCCGACGACCCGATCTCTGGACACGGAATCTGGCTTTAGGGACGTGGAATGTCACCTCGTTGGCGGGGAAGGAGCCTGAGCTTGTGCGGGAGGTCGAGAGGTACCGACTAGAGATAGTCGGGCTCACCTCAACGCACAGCTTGGGCTCTGGAACCACACTTCTTGAGAGAGGCTGGACTCTCTA
Source organism: Carassius auratus (assembly GCF_003368295.1). NCBI lineage: Eukaryota > Metazoa > Chordata > Actinopteri > Cypriniformes > Cyprinidae > Carassius > Carassius auratus. Next base: position 11,725,869 of record NC_039271.1, read on the forward strand.
CCACTCTGGAGTTGCCCATGGTGAGAGGCGGAGGGCTGGAGTGGGTTTGCTAATAGCCCCCCAGCTCAGCCGCCATGTGTTGGAGTTTACCCCGGTGAACGAGAGGGTCGCTTCCCTGCGCCTTCGAGTCGGGGATAGGTCTCTCACTGTCGTTTGTGCCTACGGGCCGAACGGCAGTGCGGACTACCCGGCATTCTTGGAGTCTCTGGGAGGGGTGCTGGAAAGTGCTCTGACTGGAGACTCCGTCGTTCTACTGGGGGACTTCAACGCTCACGTGGGCAGTGACAGTGACACCTGGAGGGGCGTGATTGGGAGGAACGGCCCCCCTGACCTGAACCCGAGCGGTGTTCTGTTATTGGATTTCTGTGCTAACCACGGTTTGTCCATAACGAACACCATGTTCAAGCATAAGGGTGTCCATCAGTGCACGTGGCACCAGGACACCCTTGGCCGGAGGTCGATGATCGACTTTGTGGTCGTGTCATCAGACCTTCGGCCATATGTCTTGGACACTCGGGTGAAGAGAGGGGCGGAGCTGTCAACTGATCACCACCTGGTGGTGAGTTGGATCCGATGGCGGGGGAGGAAGCTGGACAGACTCGGCAGACCCAAACGTACTGTGAGGGTCTGTTGGGAACGTTTGGCCGAGCCCCCTGTCAGAGAGATCTTCAACTCCCACCTCCGGCAGAGCTTCGACCGGATCCCGAGGGAGTCTGGAGATATTGAGTCCGAGTGGACCATGTTCTCCACCTCCATTGTCGCTGCGGCTGCTCGGAGCTGTGGCTGTAAGGTCTCCGGTGCCTGTCGAGGCGGCAATCCCCGAACCTGGTGGTGGACACCGGAAGTAAGGGATGCTGTCAAGCTGAAGAAGGAGTCCTATCGGGCCTGGATGGCTTGTGGGACTCCGGAGGCAGCTGACAGGTACCGGCAGGCCAAGCGGACTGCAGCCCGGGTAGTCGTGGAGGCAAAAACTCGGGCCTGGGAGGAGTTCGGTGAGGCCATGGAGAAAGACTATCGGTTGGCCTCGAAGAGATTCTGGCAAACTGTTCGACGCCTCAGGAGGGGGAAGCAGTGCCCTACCAACACTGTTTACAGTAGAGATGGGCACCTGTTGACCTCAACTGGGGATATCGTCGGGCGGTGGAAGGAATACTTCGAGGATCTTCTCAATCCCACCGACTTGTGTTCCGTTGAGGAAGCAGTGGCTGGGGACTCGGAGGAGCACTCGTCCATCACCCGGGCTGAAGTCATCGAGGTAGTTAAAAAGCTCCTCGGTGGCAAGGCACCGGGGGTGGACGAGATCCGCCCCGAGTACCTCAAGTCTCTGGATGTTGTGGGGCTGTCTTGGCTGGCACGCCTCTGCAACATCGCATGGCGGTTGGGGACAGTACCTCTGGACTGGCAGACCGGGGTGGTGGTCCCTCTTTTCAAGAAGGGGGACCGGAGAGTGTGTTCCAACTATAGGGGGATCACACTTCTCAGCCTCCCTGGGAAAGTCTATGCCAGGGTACTGGAGAGGAGAATTCGGCCGATAGTGGAACCTCGGATTCAGGAGGAACAGTGTGGTTTTCGTCCCAGTCGTGGAACACTGGACCAGCTCTATACCCTTTCCAGGGTGCTGGAGGGTTCATGGGAGTTTGGCCAACCAGTCCACATGTGTTTTGTGGACTTGGAGAAGGCATTCGACCGTGTTCCTCGCGACATCCTGTGGAGGGTGCTCCGGGAGTATGGGGTCGGCGGCTCCCTACTTAGGGCTGTTCGGTCCCTGTACGACCGGAGCAAGAGCTTGGTTCGCATTGCCGGCAGTAAGTCAGACGTGTTCCCGGTGCATGTTGGACTCCGTTAGGGCTGCCCTTTGTCACCGGTTCTGTTCATAATTTTTATGGACAGAATTTCTAGGCGCAGCCAAGGGCCGGAGAGTGTCCGGTTTGGGGACCATACGATTTCATCGCTGCTTTTTGCGGATGATGTTGTCGTGTTGGCATCCTCAGACCAGGACCTTCAGTGTGCATTGGGACGGTTTGCAGCCGAGTGTGAATCGGCTGGGATGAAAATCTTCACCTCCAAGTCCGAGGCCATGGTTCTCAGTCGGAAAAGGGTGGATTGCCCACTTCAGGTTGGTGGAGAGTTCCTGCCTCAAGTGGAGGAGTTCAGGTATCTTGGAGTCTTGTTCACGAGTGAGGGAAGGATGGAACGTGAGATTGACAGACGGATCAGTGCAGCTTCTGCAGTAATGCGGTCGCTGTACCGGTCTTTCGTGGTGAAGAAGGAGCTGAGCTGTAAGGCAAAGCTCTCGATTTACCAGTCAATCTACGTTCCTACTCTCACCTATGGTCATGAGCTGTGGGTCATGACCGAAAGGACAAGATCCCGGATACAGGCGGCCGAAATGAGCTTTCTCCGTCGGGTGGCTGGGCGCTCCCTTAGAGATAGGGTGAGAAGCTCGGTCACTCGGGAGGATCTCAGAGTAGAGCCGTTGCTCCTCCACATCGAGAGGAGCCAGCTGAGGTGGCTCGGGCATCTATTTCGGATGCCTCCTGGACGCCTTCCCAGGGAGGTGTTCCAGGCACGTCTCACCGGGAGGAGACCCCGGGGAAGACCTAGGACACGCTGGAGGGACTATGTCTCCCGGCTGGCCTGGGAACGCCTCGGGGTCCCCCCGGAAGAGCTGGAAGAAGTGGCTAGGGAGAGGGAAGTCTGGGCGTCTCTGCTTAGACTGTTGCCCCCGCGACCCGGCCCCGGATAAGCGGAAGATGATGGATGGATGGATGGATGGATGAATTAGGGATTACTTCTTTAATTTAATTATTTATTTATTGTTGTAATACAGTATTTTAAATGTCTTAATTATAAACCAACAATTATAATTTTACTCCGTAAAAATATCATTTTTTATTGTCTGTATGAGTTTCACAGTATTTTTTTGATTGGCCAACATAATAAGAACCAGATGTAAAAGCACGTTAATCTGATAATATTTTACAGACAACATTAATGAGCTGATTATTAATTTATTAATGTCCCTGGCATCAGATGTAAAAAAAGGCCTAAAGTGCAAATAGCAGTAATAATAATAATAATAATAATAATAATAATAATAATACATTACGCATGTACAAATCAAATAATTAACGACATAAGTGTAACTGGGCATCTCCAAACTACAAATAAAAAATAAATAAATAAATTGTTTCATTGTTTTAATATTTCATATATATATACACATACACACACACACACACACACACACACAGAGAGAGAGAGAGAGAATACATAGTTGGTCTACACAATAATTTAATTATGCATCATAAAAACGCAAAGGTTTATATAATATATAAACACAAGTGCTGTGGATTTGAAAGTTTAGGAGTGGCTGAAGGTAGCCTATATAACCAGATAAAAGTCTTTACAGAAAATATGAAATAGGGGATTTATAGACAAAAATTACATTTATGCATAAAAACTGACCTAGGAAAACTAATCAATTTAATATTTATTCCTTACCAGAGCTTTAGAAAACTGCAGGACGTTTAGGCTATTATTCTAGGCTCATTTGCTTTATGCATCTTTTTCTGACGCATAAGGCACGCAGTTAAAATCAATGGAGTTCCCTGATCGTCGAGATAGTGACGCCTAGGGGTAACTTCAGCGTCGCAGTTGTGAAGCGGAAGGCACTTGACCATGCTTCAGTTTTTGAGCCTTGGCAGTGAGAATGGGTTGACAGAGCTAATATTAAATTTTCTAAGACACTTTTTGTGTATAGAAAGGGTCTATGCTATCATGCATTATGTTGTGATTTACACCTGAGAAGACAAAGGCCTGCATAATGAGCTGCATAATGAGCCTCTCAGTCAGGTGTGTGACTGAGAGGGAAAAGTTACAAGAAAGAGTGTGAGGACAAAATAAATCTATATATTTTTATGCTTGTAGTTTATTTAGAATATGATTATCCAACAAAATAGTTTAATATTCACTTGTGAGTGCAGTTAAACAGTTTATTAGGAACAATCAAAGCTGACTTTCAAAGCATAATTACTCCAGTAACACACTGATTTGCACTGACAAAAACAAACAAACAGAAATACTTGTTTAAGCAACTTCATTTATTTATTTATTTGTTTGTTTTCAAGTTTAAAAAAAAATTATCTTATAGTTTCACCCATTCAACCATTCAATTTGTGTCTCAGTGAGAAGAGAACAAGTCTCACTGAAATAGTTAAAAAGCATTCCATTAATTAAGAACTAATTGTACAATACAAAAATAGACATTAATAAACTTTAAAATTTAATTTATTATATAAAGACAAAAGAAAACGTTATGTTCTGTTTGAACTTTTTGTTAAATTAAAAACAATTAATGAATAAATGAAATATTAAATACATCAATAAATAGTTAATATTAGAAACAAATTTACAACAACAACATAAAACACTCAATTAGTAAATCATCGACATAAAAATACATGAATGGATTCCTAAGTAAAACTGTACATTTCAAAATGTAAAAAATGCAATTTAAAAAGAGAAAAAAATAAATGGATTTACAAACATAATTAGGATGCAGGTCTAATCAGGATTAAGGGGTATTATGTTTCCCATTTGCCTTTCAATTTCCCTGCTGTTTTTCCTATTTTCTAGTACGTAAATTTGACTAGTCATTTGGCTTCTCATTTTAGCCTCTCTATTTAGCAATGAATAAAGTGAGATGGGAAAAACAAGTTATATTTTGAGCTTGTGAAATGATCTATTAACAATTCCTTTATATTTTCTTTATATATATTATCATTGAGTTTGTCCTGTGTACATCAGTATCTGGTTTGGTTCAGCTACAAAATCGGACATCAGAAGACTACAGAGACTGCTAAAACAATTATTGGTACTCCCCTGCCCACCCTTCAAAAACTGTATACATCCAGAGTGAAGAAAAGGGCTCAGAAAATCACTCTGGATCCTTTTCATCCAAGTTACTCCATCTTTGAACTTTTGCCATCTGACCGGAGCTTCAGAGCTGCAAATACCAGAACAGTCAGGCACAAGAACAGTTTCTTCCCCCAGGCAATCTACCTCATGAACAGTTAAATGTTCCCCACTTATACAATAAAAATGTGCAATATCCTTATATTTACCGTATTTTTCGGACTATGAGTCGCACCTGAGTATAAGTCGCATCAGTCCAAAAATACGTTGTGATGAGGTAAAAAAAACATATATAAGTCGCACTGGAGTATAAGTTGCATTTATTTAGAACCAAGAACCAAGAGAAAACATTACCATCTACAGCCTCGAGAGGGCGCTCTATGTCTTCAGTGTAGACTACAGGAGCACTGAGACGCATAGAGCGCCCTCTGGTTGTTGCAGACGGTAATGTTTTCTCTTGGTTCATTTCTCTTAGTTGATTTCTTTTGGTTCATGTCAAATTAATTTTGATAAATTAGTCGCATCTGACTATAAGTCGCAGGACCAGCCAAACTATGAAAAAAAAAAAGCAACTTATAGTCCGGAAAATACGGTATTTGTTACTCCTCCATCCTAGAAAATTCATGCATCTTACTCAGTTTTATTCCATCATCCATAGCACAACTGTTTATGCAATCTATTTATTTGCTTCTTATTTGGTTGTCTCTGGTCACTGAAAGCTTATGTCACTGAAACAAATTGAAATGGAATTTGAATTTGTCTTAGTTTTTCTTCAAAACTATACGGTAAAATGACTTGTAAATGGATACAGTGAATGAATGAACACAGGGTCACTCTGAATAAATATCAATAAGACAGAATGAGCAAATCTATAAAGGAAAGATTTTTATGAATGCTTGAAAATGAGGCATGGTGCAATAGCAAGTATGGACTTTGATGTTTGTTTTTCAAAAAAAAAAAAAAATATTCCATACTATTTATATGAACTTTCATTAGATTGGGTTGTTCAATTGAGCAGACACAACTTTTTCTAAAATTTTAGACATAAATGAAATAGGCCTATATTTTGCCAGTACACTAGGATCTAGTTTTTGTTTCTTAATAAGAGGCTTAGTAAACACCAGCTTGATTGGTTTTGGGACGTGACCTAAAGATAACGATGAGTTAATAATATTGAGAAGAGGTTCTTCAGCTACAGGTAACAACTCTTTCAGTAATTTAGTGGGTACAGGATCTAATAAACATGTTGTTGGTTTAGATGCATTGATAAGTTTATTTAGCTCTTCCTGTCCTATAGTTGTAAGTTTATCTTTGGGTGCGATGGATGAAACTGAAGTATTAAATGCTGTAGAATCTACATTCGCGATTATATTTCTAATGTTATCTATTTTATCAGTGAAAAAATCATAAAGTCATTACTATTAAACGTTGATGGAATATTTAAATCAGGTGGCATCTGGTTATTTGTTAATTTAGCCACTGTGCTAAATAAAAACCGTGAATTATTTTGGTTATTTTCAATGAGTTTGTGGATAAGCTCTGCCCTGGCAGTTTTTAGAGCCTGTCTATAGCTGGACATACTGTTTTTCTACGCAATTCAAAAAACTGTCTTTGGGTTATCATCCTCAGAGCAACGGTCAGTCCGAGCGTGCCAACCAAGATTTGGATAGAATGTTGCGATGTTTGGTCTCAAAGAATCCTTCATCCTGGAGCCAGCAGCTCTGCTTTCTACTAACAACATTCAGCTCCGTTCCATTTCCAACAAGTTAGCTCCTAAATTGATTGGCCCGTTCACTGTCACCAAAATCATTAGTCTGGTAACAGTCTGCCTCAAACTTCCTAGGTGTATGGGAGGATTCATCCCACCTTTCATGTATCCAAAATTAAACCTGTGTTTTACTACCGCATTAATCCGCCTACCCCGGTCCCTTCCCGCCATGACTCGTAGATGGGGAACCAACTTATTCTGTAAATCGTTTTCTGGAATTGAGACGTAAGGGACGAGGATTCCAGTACTTGGTGGACTGGGAAGGTTATGGTCCGGAGGAGAGGAGTTGGGTTCCTGCTAGGGACATACTGGATCACTCCATTATTGATGATTACAATCGACAGGTAGGATCATCAGGTAATGCCAGGAGGCGTTCCTAGGGGGTAGGGAACTGTCACGGTTGGTAGAACTGTCGTCTCTGTTGATCACTATGTGGGTGGAGTTATGTGTATCTCTGATTGTTTCATGTGAGCGTCATCAGCTACAGCTGCCACTCATTACCTGCAATTGCCTCACAAGCAATTGCAAGTGAATAATAATTTAATAAGATGCATAAATGAACAGTAGTAAACCAGCATGACAACGGGATGGAGAGAGATGAAGTCACAGGTGGCCAGGAAGTTGCGGTGAGATGAGACAGCAGGAGAGCGTGACGCAGGAACTCAGATGGGCAATCCAGTGGAGAGGACAGTGGATGGGGTTCCAGTGGTGAAGTGATCCAGCGTGGTGAGAAAAACAGACTGAAACAAGGACAAGAACCAGGCATGTACACAGGGAGCTTCAAACAACGATCTGACAAACACAAGACGAAAGGAAGGGCAATAAACGGGGAGCAGCTATAGCTGAAGATGCTCAAATTAAACAATCAGTGCAGACGAGAGAGACACATAACTCCACCCACATAGTGATCAACAGAGACAACGGTTCTACCAACCATGACAGTTCCCTCCCCCCTAGGGATGCCTCCTGGCAATCCCTGATGATACAAGAATAATACAAGGAGAAAAATACTCTTCTGAATCAATTAAAGAACAGATCCCAACAATTAGCTATGACAGCTGACTGAATGGTAGGGCTGGGAATTGATTCCAAAAAGAATAGATTCCTCGATTCCGAGGCATTGGGAACCTTTGGAATCGATTCCATCAAGGGGGAATTAACTCCTCATTCAGAGTCTTTTTCAGTTCAACAAAGCTTGTCTATGGGAGTCTCTCAAACAGAAGGCTACATCCAACAAAGGCTGCACAAATATAAATTCATGAAAATAAACAGAATTTTTTTAGGATGTAGGCTTTCATTTCAGAAGCACAATTCACCTAAGCCATAATTACAACAGTTGTGAGATAAAAGATTAATAAAGACGATTCAGAGATTATTTCATGGTGGAACTGGATTGTCCACAATGACAATGACACATGACAGAATAGATCATGACGTCACTGAGAGTCTTGATCTTATTACCATCTAAAATATCTATTTTTAAAAAACATTTCTATCAGCCAATGATAATTATGACTAATACGTCACGAGCATAGATCAGTGGATGAGAGCGCATCTGATAAACCATGAGCTCCATCAGTCATTAATGTTCTGGTTATTTTGTTTCAGTGTACGGTTTGTTAATATTGTGCAAAGTATACAAAGTAAACTTCATCATTCAACTGAACTGTGTACATTTATTTTAGACACTTCATGTCTTATTAATGCGATAAATGCATGTCTCTGCTGAGCTGGCCTATGACTAATTTCACGGGCAAAGCTGAAAAAAACTAACATTTTTGTATCAACATTTTATTTTTTTCAGCTTCATATTATAAGGATACATTATACGACCTATCCTACAGTCATCATGGTGAGATTAGGTTCCTTTTAATTTAAAAACAAAAAACAAAACAACAACAACAACAAAAAAAAGAATTGGAAAAGAATCGAAAAACAACACTGATGAATCGATTCTTGGAATCGATTCCTGGACAACGAATTGGAATCGGAATCGATTTTCAAAAAAATTGTGGAATCTAACAGCCCTACTGAATGGATATCAAACAGTCCTCTTCTTTATGCACATCTTTTAACTATGTTCACTTTTCACTCACTAAATGTTGACTTTTATTTCTTATACTAATTTTTACATATTACCTTTCATGCAAAGCCTCTCATATGCAAATTGCTTTGAGACTGAAATTAATACTGATTTCCCATTCGGCCTTTGCATGCAATATAATGCTCTTCATTCAAATAGATGTACACAGGATGGAAATACTCATTAAGGATGCATATATCTCCAGGATGTCTGTTAATAAGTGCATATTATTATTATTATTAATAATATTATTATTCATAAAAAGGTTTTTTTTTTTTTTTTTTTTGCATTTTTGATGTCCAGAACTAAATAACAGTGTTTGTGGTAAAGATTATTCATTACGTTTAGGTTACTTTTTTTTTTTTTTAAGTCTGACTAACATTACAGTTTAGAACAATAATACAAATGTGCCACTCTATATTTTAATAAGGACTAAAAACAATGGCAAAATTACAGTACAATGGCTTGACTTAAGAAAAATTTAGGGGTGGTTTTCTGGACAAAAATTAAGCCTAGACATAGAATGTTTCTTAAGTCATGCCATTGTACTGTAATTTTGCCATTGTTTTTAGTCCTTATTAAAATATAATCTTGTATAAATACAAGCCAACACAAGAAGTAACTAGACCAAGATCCCAACTAAACCAAACACTGATCACCACAGTGGTGACTTCAAAGGAATCAAGTATCAACATTTAAACTAGGGGTGCTCCGATCACGATCGGCCGATCGTTATGCGTATCTCGTCAGTAAAGCCGGTTTTCTAATCAGCGGTTAATTCCATCAGGTGCGTGATTTCACATAGAGCAGCTGTTACTACACAGAGCCGTTGTTAACTGAGAAGATGGGCCAATAAACGCTGAAAATTAACGTGATTTGCGCATCTTCTCTATTAACAACGGCTCTGTGTAGTAACAGCTGCTCTATGTGAAATCACCTGATGGAATTAACAGCTGATTAGAGAACCGGCTTTACTGACGAGATACGCATAACGATCGGCCGATCGTGATCGGAGCACCCCTAATTTAAACCTCTGTTAATTCTCAATAAGAGCTTCTCTAGATGTCTGACAGAAATAAAGTCACAAAATCTTGTAAGGAGGATCTGTGAACGTCTATATCGGATGTACAGAAGACTTAAAAAACATTTAAAAAAAAGATGTCATAAAAACATTCTGTCTCCTCAGTGGATGTCTTTTCAATGCCTGCAAAGACATAAAAAGACGTCCACTGGATGTAACTTTGCCCAGTGGACTAGGTTGATGTTAAAATACGCAATATAGTAATTTTCACGTAAAAGTTCCTTTAAAAACAAACAAAAATGTTAAATACATGTGACTTTATGCCACAAGACTCCTAACGTATTAATATATAATTAACACTGGATTTATTTAACATGCATTATATACCATGTGTTGAGTTCAGTCTAAAATGCATCGAGTAAAGAAGGTAATATACAAGACTTGGTATGTCCTTGTGCTTTGGACACAAACTTTCAATAATAAAAAAAGTTATTTGACCCGTGTTATGGTCTTTTATGGTCTTTATTTAAACTATTTGAATAATATAAAGTCATGGCCTGTTGGTTAGAGAGTTTGATTCCTAACCCTAGGGTTGTGGGTTCGAAACTTGGGCTGGCAATACCACAACTTAGGTGCCCTTGAGTAAGGCACCGAAGTCCCAACTGCTCCCTGGGTGCCGCAGCATAAATGATGAACACTGCTCCAGGTGTGTGTTCAATCTGTGTGTGTATGTGTGTGTGTGTGCACTTTGGATGGGTTAAATCTAGAGCATGAATTCTGAGTATGGGTCACCATACTTGGCTGAATCTCATGTCACTTTAAAATTGTGTATGCTTTTAGATAATAGGCCTTGTGTTCAGTAAACAAAAAATATTTTGTTCTGATATTTTTTTAGGTTAACATGACTATTTATGTTGTGACAACTTGTGATAAAGTTATTATTTTAAGTTGGGTGGACTTTAGTCACCGTTTCTTAAGTTAGCGTTTGTGATAAGTTGCCTAATTTTTTTAAGTTGACGCAACTTTTTTTTTTTTTTTACAGTGTAATAATAATAATATGCACTTATTAACAGACATCCTGGAGATATACACATCCTTTATGAGCATTGAGTATTTCCATCCTGTGTACAGCTATTTGAATGCAGAGCATTATATTGCATGCAAAGGCAGAATGGAAAATCAGTATTAATTTCAGTCTCAAAGCAATTTGCATATGAGAGGCTTTGCATGAAAGGTAATATGTAAAAATTAGTATAAGAAATAAAAGTCAACATTTAGTGAGTGAAAAGTGAACATAGTTAAAAGATGTGCATAAAGAAGGTGACTGTTTGATATTCATTCAGTCAGCTGTAGCAGCTAATTGTTGGGATCTGTTCTTTAATTGATTCAGAACAGTTTTTTTTTCTTCTTGTATTATAGAAGAGAAAGTTTGCTTGTGATCAGAAAAATAAGGTGTTTCTACTTTTTCAAGTTCCATGCACATTTTAGATTCATCACCAATGGACAGACTCTTTCATATGCTATTTTTGCTTTCAGGTGAGTGTGTAGGCCTATTTTGTATTGTTATTTTGTTTGTCAGTAACATACACTACCATTTAAAAGTTTGGAATCAGTGAGATTTAGAACGTTTTATTTTATTTTTTTAAGTCCCTGTTTATCAAGGCTGCATTTATTTGATCCAATACACAGATTCAATATAAATTAATATGTCAAACGATGGTTTTCTGCTTTAATATATTATTTATCACACAATCCTTCAGGAATCATTCTAATATTCTAATTTTTATCAATGTGGGAAACATTTGTGATGCTTAATATTTTGTGGAACCTGTGATGCTTTTTAATCAGGATTCTTTGATGAATTAAAAGTTAAAAAGAACAGCATTTGTTAAATAAAGAAATCTTGGTAACTCTTTTGAGACCAATCCTCACTATTAACTAGTTGAATAGCATGCCTATTCTGTCTGTCACTGTAAATCTGCTTTGACACAGTCATTACTGGATAATGCATGCTGAATAAAAGTATTATTTTTTAATTTATTTTAATTTGAAAAAAAAAAAATAATAAACATTTACTGACCCCAAACTTTTGAACAGTATTGTATATTGTTTCTGTAAAATATTTCCATTATATATATATATATATATATATATATATATATATATATATATATATATATATATATATATATATATATATATATAAATCATCAGTTTAGCCTAATTGGATATGAATATTAAAAGGTAAGCTCAGATGTTTTATCAAGCTATTATTGTTTGATTCATATGTACTGCAGTAGACCATTTGACAAAAAATACTGTATGCTGGGGTTCAGTCAGTGTTTTCCGCTTGACAGAGTAAAATATGGAACATGTTTGATTCATTAGTTTTGTCTTGGCCACAACATTTACTCTTGGGAACATGATAATATTTTGTGGCCACAAGATCATTTTGTTGAGACGAAAGTAACTCTATGTTGTGGCCACGCAATGCTTTTTTTTTTTTTACAGAATCCCTAACCTGTAAGTCTACCTAGAGAAAAATAAGCAGTAATAAACAGTAATTTATTCACTCCTAAGAGCAACAAATGCAGAATAAACTGTAAGCTGTCATGCACTCAGTCGTGTAGCGTGACTGATGCTTAACAGACTGAACTTACCGTATGCAAAAGCTATGGAAGAAACATCTTTTTGAAGCTTTAAATCAATTGAACCAAGATGATAATGATCTGGTCAAAACTGTGTAACTACAACAAAAACTCAGTTTTGACCAGATCATTGTTGAATCTGGAACAATCTCTGTGCGTAACGGTCAAGTCAGGAAAACTATACTGGATGCCCATGATCTTCTGAGCCTTAGACGGCACTGCATCACATACAGGAATGCTACTGTAATGGAAATCATAACATGGGCTCAGGAATACTTCCAGAAAAAAAAAAAACGGGGAACATAATACACTGTACCATTAGCCACTGCCGGCTAAAACTATATAGGTCAAAAAAGAAGCCAAATCTAAACATGATCCAAAAGCGCAGGCGTTTTCTCTCATTTGTTTCTCTCATTTGAAATGGACTGTGGCAAAGTGGAAAACTGTTCTATGGTCAGCCTGCAGTCCAGATCTTTCACCCTTAGAAAACATTTGGCTCATCATAAAGAGGAAGATGCGACAAAGAAGACCTAAGACAGTTGAGCAACTAGAAGCCTGTATTAGACAAGAATGGGACAACATTCCTATTCCTAAACTTGAGAAACTTGTCTCCTCAGTCGCCAGACGTTTGCAGACTGTTATGAAAAGAAGAAGGGAATGACACACAGTAGTAAACATGGCCTTGTCCCAACTTTGAGATAAAAATGAACTTACTTTTCCCTTAAAATGATATATTTTCTCAGTTTAAGCATTTGATATGTCATCTATGTTGTATTCTGGAAAAAAAACTTTGAAATTTGAAACTTCCACATCATTGCATTCTCTTTTTATTCACAATTTTTGCAGTGTTCCAACTTTTTTGAAATCGGGTTTGTATGTATGTATGTACAGTATGTATGTATGTGTGTGTGTGTGTGTGTGTATATATATATATATATATATATATATATATATATATATAATGATAGGTCTATTTTATAAGATAGAGACGGAATATCAACCAAAAAAAAAAAAAATCCAGAAAAAAAGACATTATATAAAAGTTAGAAATTGATTTGCATTTCAGTGAGTGAAATAAGTATTTGACCCCTACCGATCCCCTACCGAGATCCCCTACCGATCCCACAGATTAGTCCTGTCAAGTAACTCCTAATGTCAGCAAAAGTAATTGTCAACAAATGTCAGAGACAAGATTGCAGATCTTCACAAGGCTTGCATGGGCTACAAGACAATCAGCAAGTATCTTATGAGAAGGTGACACCTGTTGGTGTGATTATTCGGAAATGGAAGAAATACAAAACAACCATCAACTGGCCTTGGTCTGGAGCTCTGTGCAAGATCGCACCTCATAGGGTAAGGATAAACATGAGAAATATGAGGGATCAGCCCGGAACTTTAATGGAAGGAGTTTAAGTCAGTAAGGACAACAGTCATCAAGCAAAACATTCGTAACAGACTATGCTGAAATGGACTGAAATCCTTTAGTGACCACAAGGTTACACTGCTCAAGAAGGCACATATGCAGACCCATTTAAAGTTTGCCAAAGAACATCTAAATGAAAAGTGCTGTGGCCAGATGAAAAAAAAAAATTAGCTCTTTGGCTTTAACTCGACTCGCATGACTTGGAGGAAAAGAAATGCTGACTATGACCCCAAGAACACCATCCCTAAAGTCAATGACAGAGGTGGAAACATTATGTTATGGGGGTGTTTTTCTGCTAAGGGTACTAGACGACTTCGCATTGAGGGGCAAATGAACTGGCCATGTACTGTAAAATTTTGGATGGAAAGCTCCATCCCTCAGCTAGAACACCGAAGATGGGTCATGGATTAGTCTATCAGCATGACAATGACCCAAGACATACCACCAAGGAAACAAAGGAGTGGCTCAAGAAGAAGCACATTTAGGTCATGGAGTGACCTAGCCAATCTGCAGACCTCAATCCTATAGAAAATCTGTGAAGGGAGCTGAAACTTTGAGTTATCAAATGACAGCCAAGAAACCTTAAAGGGGTTATATGATGTTGCTAAAGAGAAAATTAAGTGTATTTGGTGTAATGCAGGGTTGTGCCAGTTCATACTTAAAAAGAACTAGCTCAAAGTTCAGTTCACATATCTAAAAACGAACTAGTTCACGTTCATTTGTTAAATTCTTTTTAAGATAGGCCACTATCTTACTCAATAGAACCTCTTTACCATCCATTACCAGCTGCAAATCACTGCCACTCCAAAACTAATCAAAATTATTGTACCAATAAACAAGAGACAATTATTATAGCCAGGAGAAAAATAATGTTGAGATATAGAATATATTTACTAAAATCCTAACAAATAGGCTATGCTATGTACAAAAAATCAGATGAGCCCATAATATGAACGGTTAAGCATTTTCCTCCCATAGAAAACCATTATAAGAACGCTTAATGTGGCTTAATGCAGATTAGAATGTCCTCTTATTATGTCGAAATAACGAGATATCGATACTAGGCTACTGTGTCCTCCGTGGTCTCCTTTTTGATCAGCGGAAACTATTTTTCTGACTGTCCAGCGTATTTGAAAAGGTTAAGCAAACTTTCCTGTCTTCTTGACATTTTTCCCCTGCGTGAAACGATCGAGGCTAACAGCAATCTCAACTAGTACAACAAGCGCGCAAGTCATGTGTCACAAACATTGAACACTACACAAACAGTAATTTTTTTTTTCATTTAGGCAATTAATTTTAGTGACACAGGAGGTGCCGGATCCAATGTCTGAGGTGACGGAACATGTTCCGGCTCAAATTAAACCCTGGTAAAACCTGACTTTTCAAATGAGCGTGAACGTGAACTGCATGTGCTGTTCATTCCTGCCAGAGTGAGCGCCGCTCTCGTTCACATTCATTGTATGAAAAGTGATTCATTCAGTTCAGCGTTCGGCGAAAATATGAACGCGTTCAGTGAATGTCGTTCATTGAACGCGTTCATGCACAACACTGGTGTAATGAAATGTGTTTATGCAGCTTATGGTTCAAAAAAGTAATTATTCACCACATAATGTAAATTAGGAGGGGGCAGCTGTGGCCTAACGGTTAGAGAGTTGGACTTGTAACCTGAAGGTCACAGATTCAAGTCTCTGTGATTGCAGGAGTTGTAGATGGGGAGGGGTGAATGAAAAGCGCTCTCAGAGGAATCCACCAGGTAGGGGCTGTGATCCAGGGAATGAAAGAACTACTCTTTTTCCTACAATAAAAGTGCCAGTGCCTCCTGGGTGTTGGTCTTCAAACAAAAAGGAAAACATAATAAAACTAGAAAAAAAAGTTTGTTGAGACAAACTTTAAGTTGGCTTGAGAAAGCCTGACCAGAAAGTTTGAAGAAGTTTAAAGAAGTTAGAAGTTTATAGTTTAAAGTTAGATTGATAGATTAGTTGAAAGAAAAAAGATATATTAGTTAGAAAGAATGACAGATAGATTAGTTAGAAAGAATGATATAGATTAGCTCAAATGAAAGAATGATAGATAGATTAGTTTGACAGAAAGAATGCATGCGACTAACATGTTTCTAGCATGATTAGCAAGTTACTAGCATGTTGTTAGCATTACTAGCATGTCGCTACCATGTTTGTAGTATGACTAGCATGTTGTTAGCATGTTTCTAGCATGATTAGCATGTGAATAGCATGTTTTTAGCATGACTAGCATGTCGCTACCTTGTTTCTACCATGTTTATAGCATGATTAACATGATGTTAGCATGTTGCTAGCATTTTTATAGTATGATTAGTAAGTTACTAGCATGTGGTTAGCATGACTAGCATGTTGCTGGCATGTTTCTAGCATGACTAGCATGCGACTAGCATGTTGCTGGCATGTTTCTAACATGATTAGCATGCTAATAACATGTTGCTAGCATTTTGTTATCATGACTAACATGTTGCTAGTATATTTCTAGCATGATTAGCATCTGACTAGCACGTTGCTAACATGTTTCTAGTATGATTAGCATTTTGTAAGCATGTGACTAGCATGATTACCATGCGACTAGCATGATTTTAGGATGATTAGCATGCGACTATAATGTCGCTTGCATGTTTCTAGCATGATTAACATGTTTCTAGCATGACTAGCATGCAACTAGCATGATTTTAGCATGAAAAGCATGATTCTAACATGTTTCTAGCATGATTAACATGCGGCTAGCATGTTGCTAGCATGTTTCTAACATGATTAGCATGTTACTAGTATGTTGCTACCATGTTTCTAACATGACTAGCATGCAACTAGCATTTTGCTAGCATGTTTCTAGTATTATTAGCATGTTGCTAGCATGTTTCTAGCATGATTAGCATGTTGCTGGCATGTCGCTAACATGTTTCTAGCATGATTAGCATGCAACTAGTATGTTGCTACCATGATTAGCATGCGACTAGCATGTTTGCTAACATGTTGCTACCATGTCACTACCATGTTTCTAACATGATTAACATGTTTCTAGCATGACTAGCATGCAACTAGCTTGTTTCTAGCATTTTTAACATGTTGCTAGCATTTTTCTAGCATGACTAGCATGTCGTCAACATGTCTCTAGCATGATTAGCATGTTGCTAGCATGTTTCTAGCATGACTAACATGCGACTAGCATGTTGCTAGCATGATTTTAGCATGATTGACATGTTGTTACCAGGTTTCTAGCATGACTAGCATGTGCATAGCATGTCGCTAGGATGATTTTAGTATAATAGCATGTTGCTAACATGTTTCTAGCATAATTAGCATGTTGCTAGCATGTTTCTAGCATGTTTTAGCATGATTAGCATGTTGCTAGCATGTTTCTAGCATGGCTAGCATGCGACTAGCATGTTGCTAGCATTATATTTGCATGATTAGCATATTATTAGGACAGATAGACAGATAGATTTACCATAGTTTACCATGATTTACCATAGTTTACCATGATTTACTATAGTTTACCATGATTTACCATGTTCAAGTATGATTTACTGATTCTAGCATTATTTAGCATAGTTTACCATGATTTACCACGATTTACCGTAGTTTACCATGATTTACTATAGTATACCACAATTTACCATGTTCAAGTATGATTTATTGATTCTAGCATGATTTACCATAGTTTACCATGATTTACCACAATTTACTATAGTTTACCATGATTTACTATAGCATACCACGATTTGCCATGTTCAAGTATAATTTACTGATTCTAGCCTGATTTATCATAGTTTAGCATGATTTACAATAGTTTACCATTATTTACTATAGTATACCATGATTTACAATGTTCAAGTATGATTTACTATGATTCTAGCATGATTTACAATAGTTTACCACGATTTACCATAGTTTACCACGATTTACCATAGTTTACCATGATTTACCACAATTTACCAAAGTTTACCATGATTTACTATAGTATACCACGATTTACCATGTTCAAGTATGATTTACTGATTCTAGCATGATTTATCATAGTTTACCATGATTTACCATAGTTTACCATTATTTACCACGATTTACCATAGTTTACCATAGTTTACCATGATTTACCATGATTTACCATAGTTTACCATTATTTACCACGATTTACCATAGTTTACCATGATTTACCATGTTCAAGTATGATTTACTGATTCTAGCATGATTTATCATAGTTTACCATGATTTATGATCTATGATAGATAGATAGATAGATAGATAGAAATAGTCAGATAGATAGATAGATAGATAGATAGATGAATTAGTCAGATAGATAGATAGATAGATAGAGTTAGTCAGATAGATAGATAGATTAGATGAATTTGAATGAGTTTAAATCGATTAGCATCAAAGCTTGATTGAGTCTAATGGGATTTGGAGCTTGGGTCATCTGAACATCCGGTCAATGAAAGTCTATGGGCATTTTTATGATTTTTAATATTCATTTTTAAGAAAACCGTAACTAAAACCAGTCTGAAAAGATATAGCACACCGAGTCAGAACAGTATGAAGGTCTGACCCGAGTTTGGAGTATGTAGCTTGAACAGTCTAGGAGGAGTAGGAGTCCAAAAAATTTTCCGCCCAGAAAAATAAGAAGAAGAAGAAGAAGAAGAAGAAGAAGAAATTTAAATAGGATTTCAGTAAGTTAGCTTTCTCAAGCCAACTTAATAATCTACTCCCCAGCCCTCTACTGGGTGATGGAGTGGTCCTCCATGCTCAGAAGTGCAGTCCTTAACCCTCATCACTCTCTGATGGAGAATGTGAGACATCAAGCACCTGTAGGAGGCAATGGAATCATGCAAAAGCAAGATGTGTTTACAATAATCACCTCCTCTGTTTCTTTACTGCTGGGCAAAGTCCTTGATAGTGTCACTGAAAAGACCACCGTTCAAGATGGGGGCATCAAGAAAGCAAAAAAAGATATGACCTCCCTCATCTTTAACCACAGATGAACCCAGTGGGTGAGGAGAGAGCCCACTGCAATGTATCATAACAATCCCTGAGAATGGGAACAAGATACTGCACCTTGAATTTACATTATGGGGAACGCTATCAGCGTCAAGTCAAGTCAAGTCACCTTTATTTATATAGCGCTTTATACAAAATACATTGCGTCAAAGCAAATGAACAACATTCATTAGGAAAACAGTGTGTCAATAATGCAAAATGACAGTTAAAGGCAGTTCATCATTGAATTCAGTGATGTCATCTCTGTTCAGTTAAATAGTGTCTGTGCATTTATTTGCAATCAAGTCAACGATATCGCTGTAGATGAAGTGACTCCAACTAAGCAAACCAGAGGCGACAGCGGCAAGGAACCGAAACTCCATCGGTGACAGAATGGAGAAAAAAACCTTGGGAGAAACCAGGCTCAGTTGGGGGCCAGTTCTCCTCTGACCAGACGAAAACCAGTAGTTCAATTCCAGGCTGCAGCAAAGTCAGATTGTGCAGAAGAATCATCTGTTTCCTGTGGTCTTGTCCTGGTGGTCCTCTGAGACAAGTTCTTTGCAGGGAATCTGTATCTGGGGCTCTAGTTGTCCTGGTCTCCACTGTCTTTCAGGGCAGTAGAGGTCCTTTCTAGGTGCTGATCCACCATCTGGTCTGGATACGTACTGGATCCGGGTGACTGCAGTGACCTTCTGATCTGGATACAGACTGGATCTGGTGGCTACGGTGACCTCGGAATAAGAGAGAAACAGACAAATATTAGCATAGATGCCATTCTTCTAATGATGTAGCAAGTACAATGGGTGTTATGGGAAGTGTTCCCAGTTCCGGTTTACCTAATTAATGCAGCCTAAAAATCCTTTAACGGATTTGGATATTAAAAGCACATTAGTATGTTATGCGTGACCGGTGTCTTAAGCACATGTGCAAACACAACAATTCTCTTGGTCAACAACATGCTATGAAATCATTACCTGGGAGTATTGCCATTAAAAACACACACAGAAAATATATTCCATTGCCAAGTCAATGTGGAGCATAATAAAAAAAAAAAAAACACATGACAGGTAATCAAGTTGCAGAAACAAACCAAAGATTTATAGAAGCATTTGTAAAATGGTAGGGTTACCTCACCAATGAATCATGTTATTTGGTGATTCTCCCACCTTAAAAATTCCAAATAGAACCATGGATTCACGTGTGTTCCTGCACACTCTTACATTCTGTTTCTCTCAACAGGATTCTGTTCGTTCACTGGAAGCACATTACGTGACTATGTTCTCATACAGGAACAGAAGACTTGGGACGAAGCACAGGATTATTGCAGAAGGACTCACATTGACTTAGCCACAGTTCAGAGTACTGAAGACTCTGCAAATCTACGAGAAGCAGTTTATAAAATGAGTAACATGGCCTGGATTGGACTGTACAATGACATTAATAGCTGGCGGTGGTCTTATCAGGATGAGAAAATTACATTCCAGAATTGGGAAACTGGGGAACCAGACAACATTGGCGGACATGAGGAATGTGCTTCGATATATTATACCAGCACATGGATTGATGTGCGTTGCACTAAACTATTTCCTTTTTTTTGCTATACAGGTAAGAAAATGATAGCAACATGTGTTCATAATGTGGAAATTCTGAACAGACTTTGCAGTAACAGATTTTTTTAAAATACACTCACTAGGTATAATACTTAAGATAATTTATAACTTCGGTAGGGCTACCTCTGAATTATTCCCGAAAAACTCTGATGATGACGAAAACCTTTATTGCCCCGAGGGGAATTTGTTTTGCACTCAAGGGAGCCACATTTAACATTAACACAGATAACATAAAGGATACAGTAAAAAGTAAAACAAAACAAACAACAACACAGCAATGGTGTTGACATACAAACACAAATTGAGGGTATACTGATCTGCGAGATTGGAGATGCTTTTAACCTCAGATCCAGTAATTTTCCTGACCATTTTAGTCACCTTTTTTGAGCATATTCCTGTTCTGGACAGAAAGAGAACTTATACTCCTCCACAGTCTCAATAACTGTCCCTTGAATAGTAACAGGTTGCAGTGGAGGGGGCCTTTTCCTTAAATCGATCACCATTTCTTTTGTTTTTGAAATATTTAAAATTAATGAATTTTGACTGCACCATTAATGAAATTGGTCAACCTCAGTCCTATAGTCCTGTTCATTATCGGTTAAAAAAACCAACTAGGGCAGCATCATCTGCAAACTTAATCAGTGAACAGTTAGAATGGTGACTGACACAATCATTAGTATATAAAATAAATAACAATGGTGATAAAACACATTCCCAAAGCCAGGTAGGGAAAGACTGTCATCATTCACTGTACGATTCAACCAAGTCTCACTGAAACATAACAGACAACTATCTCTGTATTCATACCGGTATTGCGTAGAGGCATGGAGTTCATCTAATTTGTTCCTTAGCGATCTCACATTAGAGAGGAACATGGTTGGTAGTGGGGGTATAGATCCTCTTGCACGAACGCGGCGTTTAATTCCTCCTCTCGAGCCACGCTTCCTCTTTGTCCTGACAAATCGCTGTTCAGGTGGACATAGGCATTCCCAGGGAAAATCCCGTTATCCTGAATGGCTCAGCGTTTGACAGAAGTAGAGAGAGTAGAGTGATCGCCAGAAAGAGTTCCAAGTAAGCCATGTTACCGTCCATTGTTTACATCCAATTGCAGACGTTTACACTCGCGATATTCAAATACACAACTTGACACCGTGGGACCGTAATTAATAAACAAACAAAAAACTAGAAAAACTGGAAGAGAAATAAAAGAAAAAACAACGTATACTAACAAACATTGACCAAACAATCAGAGCTCCCGTGTGCGTGTCAGCCACTGAGCAGCGCCACCTCCATTATAAGTTTTGAAAAGAGTCATCTATTTTACCTTGCAAAACTGAAAGAATTTGTAATTCGGTAATGTAAGGCCTGTATATTAAGGTTACTGCTTCACTTTTTGTGTTTTCACACTCACAGTATTTCTGTTATTTCGCTGTACAGAGAATAAAGTCACTATGTTAGTGAGTATTTCATTTAAAATCCCTAATTCAATAAATTCCTTAACAGGAGTTATTACAAAGTTGATCATCATCAAAGTTAATGGTAATTACACAAAACAGAGCTACACTGTTTCACTTTGTATTGCAAACACTTGCTTCGAGTGAATACGTACACACACACAACATATGTACAACAGTTACTTGGTCCTCGAATCTGATTGAAATGTTCCAACCATGCAATAATCTACCAGTATAACCACAGGAACCATTTAAATGGATGCATTACTCTCATAAACTTGTTTTAATATCTTTTTCATTAAATAATAATAATAATAATAATAATAATAATATACAAATAATATTATTGTACAAATTATTATAAAATTCTATTGACTGCGAATAAGATGGCAGTTTCACATTTTGCATATGCATTACAAAGTTTTTTTTTTTTTACATGCAATTATCCAAATTTTTTTTACTAAAATAAAAGGAAATAATTTATAAAACAATTTCTTAATGAGTGAACAGACAGATATCTTTTCCCAAATAGGTTATCTGTCAAAATAAAGGACAGGTAACGAATAAAGTATATGGGTGACAAAAATGCATGCTGTTTTATTAAAGGCATTTTAAAATACAGTATAAACAAAAAATATATTTGTGACAAATACAGGCTTAATATGTGAGAATACTGACATTTTGCATATAAATCCATGTAGCTTAGCCCACTAAATTAGACTACCACTTTTAATGCTGATGCAAAGTAAACCACCATTTCTTTAGGATAATATAAGACATAATAAATATTAAATAAATAATACTAAACACCTATTAAATGTTGGAAATCTAAAATATGGTGCAATGTAGAGTGGTATGATATGGAAAATAAATAAGGCTCACCTTCCACAGCTTTAATTTATTCATCTTTGTCTGTTAATTAACATAGCACGCCCCGTGTATGTTAAATTATTCAGCTTTGTTATCTGAAATGATAGCTACGTCCTTGTGTGACAAAATTTTAGCCTATGCATAATACTTTTTATTCATAAAATATCTTGTTTTACATAAATTTATATGCCATGTCATGCCATAGGATTATTAAACTAGCATCTAACAATGGAAAAATTAGTTTTTTCTAACCTATGGTTCTCTAAACATAAAGGCTGATTCGCCCCCTGAATAAGCATTTCAATAATTTAGGGGAAGCATTTAAGTAATCCTGTGAATGTACTTAAAGAACGCAGAATCTAACTGTTATAATCGAATTGTTCTGTAATTTAATTTATGCATTAAGCAGATACTTACAATGCATTCAGGCTAAGATTTTTTACCTAACGTGTTCCCTGGGAATCAAACCCACAACCTTTTGCGCTGCTAACACAATGCTCTACCACTGAGCCACAGGAACACTATGTGGATGAAAGATGCGATTATTTCCAATAATTAGAGTACGGACTTAATTGCAGTATGATGTTTACATGTCAAGAGCAAAGCTCTTCACTCCCGTTTACATATAATTTCCATTATTCGTAATATTCAATAAAAATTGTGGTATTTTTTTCTAGTTTGCACTACCCTTTGACCATGTTCAATGTTTGTATCACTCAACTTGTGGCATTTCACACAGTAAGAACCATGGCTAGGAACAAAACTATTACTATGCGGGGGCATTTTGGGGGGACAATAAAAATTAAATTTCTCAAGAGTAACTTTTGAAGGGGACACAAATAATCCAGCCTAAATTGCACTTGCAAAGATACGTATACACAAAGGAATGCCTTACTGCCTTACTGTTAGGGTAGCAGGTAGACCGTGCTAAATTATACAACTACAAGCTGTTGTGGTTGCCTCATGATAGCGCTCTTGTCCGATGCAGTGGCAGCTCGTGGGTTTTAAAGGAGTCACACTAATTGTATTGGTCTGGGGATCCCTGACGATTATTATTATTATTTGCTTAACCACTTTAAAATGGCCTTTTGGTTGCTTTTAGTTAGAATACAATACAATAATATGCACCGTGGAGATATAGGGAGGAATGGTGAAGGATTCAGAGGCTGGCGGCGGAGACAAGGGATCCTCCAGCCATGATGATTATGGAGAATGGCAGACCCATGGCGAATCCAGCACACAGACGGTGGACTGAGGATGAGCAGAGGACTTGGCAGGTGATAGTGGTGTCGGCCAGAGAGGGAGGGTGGGTGGAAATATAGACAGACATCAAGTTCTAGGCAGACAGATAGTTCAGGACTGACAGAGTTCATTTGAAGACTGGAGAAGAGGGGGCATGTCTGCATATATTTCCACATTATAATACATAGTGTCCACATTAGTGTCCATAGAGCTCTGCTCAACCTCAGCCATGGTGCAATAGACAGAGTTTCTCTCCGCACTCTCGCTGTTTATGTGTATGTTACTCTCCACCGTGGCAAGCTCTGTTGGCTCATGCACCTGGTCTGACGTTGTGGCCTCTGCCTCCGCTGCAGTCCTCAGCTCTGTCACCGTCCATGGCGATGGCTCATCAGTCACGGCGGGCTCACCGTCAGTGATCTCCGTGAAGATCGCCAAGTGGACCTCAAGAGTCATCTTCCCCTGCTCCAGCAGTAGGAGGAGGACATCGGGGTGATGTTTGTGTTGAAGGAGGGGAAGAAGATATTTCAAATAATCCATGATTGACAAAAAAAAAAAACTAGGAAAAAGAAACCAAACGGAGAGTAGGGACGCCGCTACTTTAACTTTTAGATCGGTATTCTGTCACAGTTTGGTGCAATAGCGAATGAACATGGACTAAGATGAAGATACAATAATACTGTAAAGACTTTAACCTTTGAGTGATACGGTCCCACATATGGGATTCTTATTTCCATGCCCCTGGGAGTATGGACCCACATATGGGATTTAGAACGTTTGGTGATGTCACATAACTTTCAAATTCAAACTGCGTTTTCGTGCATTGGCTGGTGCTGAGCCAGAGACAGACATGCACTGCTCTTGTCATATCACAACTATGCTGTGTTATTAACAGTGTTGAGCAAGTTACTTCCAAACTGTAATACATTATATATTACTTGTTACTGTCATTTAAAAGTAATTCCCTACATCACAATATTACTGTCTCAGAATTGTAATGCGTTACATTACCCCTGAATTACTTTTGAGTTACTTTCAGCAGAACCAACCTTGTAAAAATTTTTTGAGTACCATCAGCGTGGCAAGAGGGGTTTGGGGGGGGGGGGGTGTTTGGAGTAAACAGTTTACGGTTTGCAGTTTACCGTACCTGTTTATTTCTTTATTTTTGCTATTTATTTGTTTTTATGCTATTCGAAAAAAGGGAAAAATATACTTGAAATAAAACTCCACTTCTGTATAGGGCTGGGCGATCTGAGTAAAAATTCATATCTCTCAATTTTTTTGTCTGATTTGCGGTATAAGGTATATATATATATATTAAAGCAGAAGTTAAAGTTAAAAATGAAAATTATGAGATTAATTATGAAAGCACAGACTGAGTAAAAAGGCTATTTTGTTTAACCCATTACACTTTACAGTACGTGCTATCATACAAATACACTTACTTATAGGTTTAAAATTCTACATGTCATATTTAATGTCCAACTATAAATATTTCAGCAAAATGTATACATTAGAATTATTGCGCTCCTGTTTCATTGAGCTCATCTGTTTGGCGCGCATGCGCGGCTGCGCTCGACTAGCGGAGAATCGCTGAAGCAAAAGCTCGTGCTCTTCTGACAGCAAAATGGAAATATTTCCATTGGTTTTTTAACATTTACAGATGGAGAATATACCTGTGCAATGTAAGTTATGCATTAAGGAAAACAGCACATCTCAAACACGTCTCTCAGTCTCTGTCAGCCTCACACACATGCAGCCTTTCTGTCAGAGCTTCTAACGGGGCGAGCGCGAGCCGCTTTGAAAGAAGTAAAACGCAGAAATTATTTAAATGCAAAACAAACACCACAAGCAGCTATTGACTGACCACGAACAGGAAATATGACTTACTTTCATATTTCGATTCGTTAATGTCTTGCGGTCTTTAGTTTTTTTTTTCTCTTCTTTTCTTTGAAAAATTTAATTTTGGGCTAAAAGTGCATTGTAACGCAAACATTACTGAACATGTACCGAGTAAAATATTACTGAAAATTGATTAGTAATGCCTTACACTACTGCGTTACAGAAAAAAAGTTTTGTAATGCGTTACTCCCAACACTGGTTATTAACCACATAATGCATATTTTATGTTTCAGACATTTAAATACACATAAATACTAGTAAAACAATAGTAGTATACAAAAATTGCTTGAAAAATACATATGTCTATGGAATCAACAATAACAATCCATTCAAAATTAATTTGCAGATGTGCTTTATTCATATCAGATACACATCAAGGAAGTAACTGTAAAGTTCACTATTCATCACCTAGTTCACCCGCCACTTATTACTTGGGTTTCATATTTTTTTGAAGCACCCCTGGGCGCCGCTATTGGCTAGCGGACCCCCACCTGCTGTTAGCATTCCATTGACTCCCATTTATTTTGGCTTCACTTTGACAGCGAATAACTTTACATCTGAGGCGTTTAAAGACTCCATTTGTCCATTAATTATTTCTAAAGAAACATGAAAATGTATAAAAGGCTCCATTACCTTGTATCTTACGTTATGGTCCCGTAGAAGCAGTTTTGTAAAAAAAAAAAAAAATAGGCTAATGATTGCGTCATAACCAGCGACTCTCTGTCGCACAGTAGAGAAAATTACCATAAGGACAGGAGGAGAAGCTCACAGTCAATCTTTTACTGTCTATGAGGCAATCAGGAGGAGGTGAAGGCATAAAGTCAAGGAAGATAATCAGAATACTTACCAAAATTTACTCCTGTTCACGCTCGCCTTCTCTGAAAGATTCGGTGGGTGATTCCGATTTCTCTTGGCACAGCGGTTAGAAGATTTACAGGTTGCTCAGGTGACATCTACGTCATCAAGCTCAGTTTGAGTCTGCACAGTACGCCCCACCCCCAGGAAGTGCGTGCTTCTAATTGACTTCATTTTTCTCCGTTGAAGCCAAGGGGCAAGGAACTCGACCGGAAGTTGAAGTCGGGTGGGGGCTGCCATCTTGTAGCAGAACTTCACTTGCGTTAGCATTCCCATTGACTCCCATTCATTTTGGCGTCACTTTGACAGCGAATAACTTTACATCTGAGGCGTTTAAAGACTCTGTTTGTCCATTATTTATTTCTAAAGATACACGACAATGTATAAAGGGCTCCATTACCTTCTATGTTACATTATGGCCCCGTATAAACAGTTTTTGTAAAAAATAGGCTAACGATTGCGTCATAACCTCTCGGCTCTCTGTCGCATTACCCTACAGACAGGAGGAGAAGCTCACAGGCAATTAACTTAATATGGCGTACTGTATATACTATACAAAATAATTAATCAGAATACTTACTCCTGCTCACTCACGACAAAGAACTCCCCGCTCAAGCTCGCCGTCTCTGCAAGATTAACGATGGCAGTTTTCACGCACAGCTATTAGAAGATTTACATCTGCCAGACAGGTTGCTGACGTCGTCAAGCTTCGTTTGAGTCTGCGCGTCAGAAACGGAAGTGCTAAAAAACGCTAAAACTGGGCTTCATTTGTCTCAATTGAGTTCCAATGGGGTCGCTGTGTCCATTTCTTTTACTGTCTATGGTTGAAGCCTTGAATTTTATGCGAGCAGCTATTGGAAGCCAGAGCAATTGATAAACAGAGGTGTGACTAGCATTCTTTTTGGCTCATTAAAAATTATTCTTGCTGCCACATTCTGGATTATTTGTAAAGGTTTGATAGAACTGGCTGGAAGACCTACCAAAAGAGGGTACAGGTTAGCATCCATAATAACCATAATAATTTCACTTCAACAATTCTATTAAGGAGGTAAATTATTCATGCACATGATGAGTCAAGGCGTTGATCACAGCTTCTTAAAAAAACATGTCTAGCTGCAGCATTGACATTTATTGTGTGAAAGTTACACTGCAAAACATAAATGTAATTTAATCTATTTTTGCTACAGAGAATGGACCAAACAGATTTGTTTTCATCAATACTACCATGACCTGGAAGGATGCTCATAGCTACTGCAGACAGTATTACAAAGATCTGGTCATTATTCAGAATCAAACTGACAATAACCAGCTGACAGTGATGATGACACCAAATAAATATGCTTGGATTGGTCTTTTCAGAGATGCGTGGAAATGGTCTCTGTCTCCACTTCCTTCATTACCTGTTTCCACTTCCTTCATTACCTGGATGAAAGGACAGCCTGACATGCTTGGACTGCAAAGACCTTGTAGTGCTTCAGATCCTTCTGGTTCGATCAATGATCAGCTCTGCTCAAATGTCCTTCCTTTCTTGTGCATGGACCGCCGTAAGTACACATTATGCTTGTTTATAATCATTTGATAGGAAAGTGCACTTTAAACAGTACTGTATATGTGAAAGATTTGCCATTACACTTCATTTTGGTCAGCCAATCACCTAGTGATGCTCCGATCCGCTTTTTTTTTGTGCCTCCGATACAGATTCTTTTGTCCTATGACAAAAATGTTTCAAACTAAGTTAGTGTTTGGCAACAAAAGTTATTCAGTGCAAAATAATTTTATAAAACCAAATATTTAGTAAAAAATAAAAAACAATTTGTGGGGGACAAATAATTTTTTTTTCTTTTTACTAAATATGGTAAAATGTTACACATTGCTATTTATATTATTATAAAAATCCATTCATTAAAAACATCAAGGAAAGTATTTATATGTAAGTATATACTATAAAATAAAAAAATATATATTTTAAATGTATAGCATTTTTTAAATAAGGCAACAACATATGATAGATATGATAGGACAAAACAAAAACAGTGCAGCACAAAGCGTTTAAAATGTGCACATCCAGTGTGCAGAATGATGCGCTTGAAGCTACACTGCATCACAACCTGAGAGAGCCTGACGCCATGTAGCATAATTCTGCACACCGGATGTGCACATTGTAAACGATTCGTGCATTAATTAATTTGCATAGTGTATTCTATATGTTTAACAGTTTTAGAGCTTTCTTTTAACAGTTTTAAATTTCAGTTACTATGTGTGTTAAAAACAATTGAGTTTTTTCTACACCCATGTTTTGTTCTCACAGACATCCGGTAGCAAGTAACAAAACAACGTTAAACTCCGGCAAGATATTAAAGTCCTCTTTGCGAATTAATAGACATGTATATACAAATCAAGTATAATAATGGGAACACAGAATGGTCTTGGAGAGAGCTTTACTGAGCTGACTGTCGTAACCAAACGCGAAGAGTGTTAAAGGCTGAAAGGCTGACTGAAAGACACAGCAGAGAAAAGAGTTTGTGTTAACTTTAATGTAAGGACTTAAATATTCATATGTAGCTCACATTAAGCCAGCGGTTCTCAATTCCAGTCCTCGCGCCCCCCAGTCTCTCTTTGTTAACACATCTGATTCAGATAACCATCTCATTAGAAGTGAGCTCTGTGCATGAATTGTGTTCCCACTGACATGCTCCCTAATCCCTGAGCAGGGGAAATCTGTTGAAGTTTACCTCAGTTTGGATCATTCATTCACGGATTTGCGCTTTGCAACATCTGCACACACGGACACGTGTGACATCATATACCTAATAAATACAGATTAAGTTAATGTCTCTCACACTTCAGTGCACTTTGAATGAAACATATACGTTCATTTCGGAATCATGGCGGAATATCCAGTCATGGCCACTTCGCAGGGCACTTATGTTCGAATAGAATAAAAATCTGAAGCGATAAGAGAAATGTACAAAATGTGCAGATCAAGGGCGCGAGGACTGGATTTGAGAACTGCTGCATTAAGCTATTGTATGGCTTCAGAAGTAACAGAATAATTTGTACAATCAAAAAAAATAATTCTCGGATTTGGATCGGCCCTCTCTGATCGATACCCGATCCGATAAAAATTGCAGGATACCGATTTGAATATAGGATAGGTGCATCCCTACAATCATCTGTAAAATCTAAACGAACACAGACATTACCAGGTATCCCAGTTCTTAATATTCCTCTCACTGAACTGCATAATAGTTTTGGGAAGAGCTTATTGCAATTTTTATAAAAAATGCAAAGATCAGATTTTATATTTGTTATTTTGTTCCCTAATAGTGACAGTATTGTCTCTGGTTTTAGTTATCCATTTTTGACTGCTGTTAGCACAAAAAGGCGCCCTGTTGACAGCACTTCCTGGTGATTTATGTAGGAAACCACCATCATGCTGTCCAATTGGACCAAGACGTGGTGTCCCCTCAGGTCCAGGCAGGAGGGTTTGTCAGGCCCGACATACTGCCAACATTTTGAGGCAGTTGATGTGAAGGCTGTTCTCCACTCTTGACCAATGGACAATCAACGGTTTTTCTTCATGCAGAGCTCCCCAACCCCAATTGGATTCGACTGTTGAAACTACCTTCCTCCTGTGGACCATTCCCAGGGAAACGCCCTGTTCTATCCTTTGCATATTCTTCCAGGGAGCCAGGGCTGATATACAAGCCTGATTCACACTGATAAGCAAACGTCTGTGGCACTATGCATGGGACGAAACTTGTGGTTTCAGCCAGTACTGAAGGGGGCACATACGAAGCAGGCCCAACCGTAGCACTGGAGATGCTGCGGCCATCAGTCCCAGCAGCTTCTTAAACATCTTGAGGGTGTGAGAGTCACAGGCTTGGAAGGAGGCTGCAAGTTGCTACAATGCACTCTGTCGTGACCATTGCTCTCATATGCACTGAGTCGAACACTGTTCCCAGGAATGAAATGCGTTGGCTGGGGGACAGTGCACTCTTGGCCATGTTCACTCTGAGCCCCAGGCATTCTAGGTGGCTGAGGAGCATGGCTTTGTGAGATATTGGCTCTATCTCTGATTGGGCAAGAATGAGCCAATCGTATAGGTAATTGATAATGTGGATTTCCTTCTGTCTCGGGGGGAAAGAGCCACATCTATGCATTTTGTAAAAGTTTGTGGAGCCAGAAAGACTGTGTATTGATAAGTCACTCCTTCGAAGGAGAAAGTAGGTGTCTTTCAAATCCACAGAAAAGAACCAGTACTCTGGGCAGATTTGTGAGAGGATCTGCTTCAATGAAGTCATCCTGAACGTCCTTTTCGTGAGGGCCTGATTCAGGTTTCTTAGGTCAAGAATGGGCTGTAGGCCACCATCCTTTTTTGGGACGAGGAAGTTACGGCTGTAAAAGCCAGACTCACTCTGGGCTGGGAGAACCACTTCTATGGCCCTGTTCACCAGCAGGTTTTGCACTTCAGCATGTAGGACGTGAGCATTCTTTACTGAAATGGGGAGAACCCCGTTGAAGTGCGGGGGGTCTCTGAGTGAATGGAAGGGAGTAGACTGGTTTTATTATCCCCAAAACCTAGTTTGACACACCGGGGATGGCTTGCCATGCCTCAGCCCGGATAGACAGAGGTTGAATCGGTTTGAGTGCCTGGTTGCTACAAGGGGACACTGTACTCTCAACACTTATGAATTGCGGAAGAGGAAGTTTTCTCTCTTTTGAAAATTTATTTCATTTTTACTGTTGTAACAGCAGTAAGTTGTGTGGGTGCTGATCGAACGTTTCCTAGGTTCACAATAATATTTATCACAAACACATTGCAATCGGCACCCGGAAGTGAACGAGGTGCTTGGAGGCATGACAGAGGGCACTAGAATCTATGCTTTCGAATCAAGCAGTCCAACCCAAATGGGCGTGGCCCAGACGCGTCCAGTATCTGAAGCTGTCAGTTAATCATAGTGACAGGCTTTTCTTTCAATATGTCTAACGAGATCAAACCACTCATAGAAGAAGTATATTTATGATCCTTATGTGTTAACACACCGGCAGATCAAAAGTGCTGCACCCAGAATTCTCAGATCCACTTCTTAACAAACGAAGGGAGGGGCTGCATTCATGAATGTGAGCCGCTTGGGATAAACTCTGGCAGATCAAGAGCTGCATGGAGAGTGGAACATGGGGGCTGTGCTGGCATAAATTCACTCAAGCATGATTGCTCAAACCCGCAAGTTCGCTATTTCTTTCACCATGGCAACTAGGAAGGGAGAATGCCAATGTAGGCAGGGACCTAACCAGGAGCCCGACACTGCAAGCCCATTGCACATAGCACCCCAGCCCATCTTGGAAGCATCTGTTGTGACAACAACACACCTGAACACTTGGCAATGCAAGGTTCAACCAAGGGCTGAAAAGATGGTGACAGGTTGGTGTGATGGAAAAGTGGTGTGTGCCAGGGCACCATGCCCATCTTGGGACTTGGTCATGAAGCCAATGCTGAAGCTGTCTCATATGAAGCAGTACAAGTGGTTTCACTGTGGCTGCAAATGCCATATGCCCCAGGAGACTCTGGAATTGTTTCAGTAGAACAGCTGTCTTGTGCTTGAAGAAATTCAAGCAGTTCAGCAATGACACAGCACGGTCTGGTGAGAGACGCGCTATCATGGTGACCATGTTCAACTCCACACCGAGAAAAGAGATGCTCTGCAAAGGGGAGAGCTTGCTCTTCTCCCAGTTGACCCAAAGTCCAAATCGGGCTAGGTGCCGAAGGACTTAGTCAACCAACTCGCCGGACATAGAAGAATCAGCCAGTTGTCGAGGTAGATGATGATGCGAATATGTATACATATATATATATATATATATATATATATATATATATATATATATATATATATATATTATTTTTTTTTATTTTTTTTTTTTATTTTTTATTTTTTTGATGACTACCCTCATCCCCTGAGGTAACAACAACTATATTGAAGGGGTTTTATATACAGCAGTCAACAGATGACCTTATAAAAAAGGGGGGTGTCTGCGGTCTTGGGTGACGGGGTGGGGGGCTTATGATATTAGATTTTGTAGCCTATAATAAAAGATAATGAATTTCAAACCTTAACTAAACACATTTTTATTCAAAGATCAATCGTCTGTCATTACTCTTTAGTCTGCCACAAGAAACAACATTATATCATGAACTTAAATGTCATTGTAAAAAGAAAAAAAAAACAATGACTGTTGTAACAGTGCGTAAATCAGACCTTTCTGTAATGCTAACGCTAATGAGCTTAAACGTATTTTTTGTACACAGTGCCGTGAACTGTCAATCACTCCTGTACGTGTGCATCACTGTCCTCCTTGCAGCTGCAGCAACTTGCGCTCTCTTCATCAAGCTTTAAAACAAAAAGGGGACAAAAAGGTTGTATTGTCTTTGTTCGTATAGATTAATTAGATAAATGAATATATAAATTTGTGCCTAGCCGCCTACGGACTACGGTATTTTTTTAGAAATTAGAAAAAAGATGCTGCAGCCAATGAACAGGCGCCGGGGGCTGAATGCAGGATGACTCAACCTCCGCAGACAGTTTTTAATGTTTATCAGACAATAACTAAAGATTTTGCTTTAGTATAATTTTTGGATTCGGGACAGTTTAGATTTCGGGACTGTTCCGAATTTTTGGGGACATCTGGTCACCCTACCTGAAAGAGCTACTGCATTACTTCATTAGCTTGCATCTGACTTGCAACGATATCATCTTGGCTTGGTTGGGTGTAAGCCAGCGAGTCATCTGATTCCGACCGTGTTGTTTTAGTACTCCGAGTCTGAAGCCAGGAGAACATATTAAGTGTTGTTCACAGTATTTGTATTTTTACCGAGCCGGATGTGCGCGTTTCACACACCCTCTCCGGCCACATTGTTACTGACGCAGGCGCTTTTCACTTGTAAAACTTAAGGGTGAATGGGTAATGTAGTCTCTGCTCTCGGTGGGACGAATTAGGAAGCTCGCATTGTGAAGTGCGCACTGAAAAGCGGCAGCGCAGGTAAAAGATTAAAACCTCTATTAAAACAGATGTCCACATGAGCGTACCGGTACGCTAAAAGCACGTTCTGGGTGCACGGAGAGGTGGCGGTATGCTCAAGAGCTATATTTGGAAGTGGCGGTACTGAGTACCGGTGCGTACCGGCCCACTTAAAGCACTGCTGCTCATGCAGTGGAGCAAGGGCAGTCTCCACAACCTTTGTAAAGACGCAAGGTGGCAGGGACAGCCCAAAGGAGAGGACCTTGTACTGATATGTTCATCCTTCAAGGTAGAACTGAATAAATGGCTGGTTCTGAAGAAGGATGGAGACATGAAAGTATGTAAGCTTCAGGTCTATTGCTGTGAACCAATCCTTCTACTGAACACACATAAACGTGTTGAACAGTGGACATTCTGAATGGAAGACTGTGTAGGGTCCGATTCAATACTCAAAGGTCCAGGATCGGTCTTAGTCAGCTGCCATTCTTGGTTACAATGAATTAAGGGCTGTAAAAAACCCTTCTTCATCTCAGCTGGGGGGACAAGCTGTATTGCATCCATCGCTAGAAGTTTGACAATCTTCTACCACAAGACAGTGGCACTGTCGCCTCAAACTGAGGTGAAAAGAACACTGCTGCACTTGGGCGGATGACTGACAAACTGAATCGCATAACCAAGGCAGATTGTCCTGACCATACATCATGACAAAGTGAGAAGCAACAACAATGTTTCCAGACTCCGAATGAGTGGTACTAAGGGGACAATAACTGGGGCCTGTGATTGGGAGCCTATGGCAAGATGTAACAAGGTCTATAAGATAAGACACAGGGCTCTTCCAAGCACTTACCTTGTTCTACGGGCCCACAGTGGCAGACGTGTTGTGGAGGAACAGCTCCTTGAATGCACACCCAAAGTATTTTTCCCCAGGATAAGGTATAGATGACAAAAAGTTGATTATGATGATCAAGCTTCATATCAGATAGAGGTGTAAATCCCTCATTCTCTTCAAGCCATAGTTCCCTTCTGTGATTAAATAAAGTCCTGATGCTAATACATAGCTGTTGAGATATAGTGGTCCAAATAAAACAAATATCACGTAAATTTCCAGACGATATCTTGAAATATTGTGCCTAGTAAATGGGAAAATGCTACGTGATAATGAGCCCTATTTTAACGATCTAAATGCAAAGTGTAAAGCGCACAGCACAGATGCACTCAGGACGTGTCCAAATCCACTTTTGCTATTTTAATGACGGAAAAACAGTTGGAGCGCCTGGGCTCATGATCTCAACTGGTTGTCCCTGTTCTCTTAATGATTAATGGGTGTTTTTTGGGCGTAATGTGCAATAAACCAGTCAGAGTCTCATCTTCCATTCCCTTTAAGAGCCAGTTGCGCTCGTGCCATGACGGATTTGCTATTTACACGGCGGAATTTGGCAAGCGCGAAGACAGAACGTGTCTCCGAGATTAAACAAAGCTGCTTGTGTGCGAGGAAATAGATAGCCTAATTCTGATACATGCGATGACTAGCCATTATGAGATGTAGGCATTTTTATATTTAATTAGCCTACAAAAAAACATTATGCATTGCAATCCTTTAATTTTTTATATTT
This sequence comes from Carassius auratus, assembly GCF_003368295.1. Lineage (NCBI taxonomy): Eukaryota > Metazoa > Chordata > Actinopteri > Cypriniformes > Cyprinidae > Carassius > Carassius auratus. The sequence continues at coordinate 11,761,286 of NC_039271.1, forward strand.
GGCATGTTTGTGTGCTGCTGTGCATCCCTGTGTTTAATAAGCAGCGTGTTCCAGTGGCCAGGATTTAATAACGTTTGCAATTTTACAGGGACAAAACAACAAATTGTAAGACTGAAGGTGAAATCTAGTCAGAATCTAAATGACCCTGCAGTGATGGAGACTATTTTACAATGGGTAAGTATTTGGTACAATTGGCAAAATATTTGTGTTGAAAAAGCTAATCAATAAACTGAAGTTGGCACATTGATTTACATTACATCATTACTAGCAACATTAGAGCAACTAGCATGAATTAGATTAAATATGGAGCTTATAATATGGCAAAACAAATTGAATGTGTATTGTGTACATTTTAATTATTGACAAATGTCATTTAACAAAACTAAATATTTATGAATCTGCTTTTTTTTTTTTAACTGAATATATTTATGGCAGAGTTTTATAGACATGTATTTTCAAACAGCATTTTTTTTGGTTCTGAAATCTTAGACTGCAAATTTCCAGCTTTTAAAAATAAAGCTTCAAGTTTTCAAGATAAAGAGGAAATTCGGAACATTAAATTCAATAATTCTAAAATTCAATAAGCAGAAATACAGATTGTAGAGAAAGTAGGTCAGAGGCAATCCACAGGAAAGAGTAAAAAAAATATCTCTGAAAAGTCAAACAAAGCCTTTTGGCCAATTAGTAGTTTTCTGGCATGAGCGTGCGGTTCAAGATCTATCTTGAACAATAAAATCGCTATATAGCCTAATTTCAGGTGTTTAGTGCAGAAAAATTATTATTAAATTGAGCGATCCCTTATATATATTTTTTCCTGCAGAGAGAACTTGTGGATATAAACGTGTAACTAGTTGACTTGAAAAAATCTTCAGTCGGGGGTAGGCCTATGTCACATATTCCATTGCACAAGTTATCCATTTGAGTCAAATGTTTTTATTTTATTTAATCTTTTTTTATGTATGGACGTGCATGTGCTCCTTTGTGCATGGATTGCTATGACATAATATTTCTGAACACAGTCCTGTATATTAATGTTATTGTTGAAATTAATGCACAACAAGTGTTTTATAAGGAATGGTAGCCAAAGACTCATGTTTTGGAGAAGTGTCTGAGGATCAGTTATGTACAATCGGCATCAAACGCTTAAAATTCGCTAATTCTAACAGAGGAACTGTTTTACCGATGACATCAACCTGCCTTCTGATCGCTGTGTCTCCACACATTCAGAAAAGTTTCATTTTTCATTTGTAATTTGTTGTGCTTAGTTACTCTGCATGTATGCAATTCGTTGGAGTCTCCATCTGACCTTGTTTGGTATTGCAGGTTGACTTGTGCTTATTTGTAAAGTTACTGTATAATTAAGGTTTAGGTACTTCTAAGTACTTTTAAGTTGGAAAGAATATCTTCAGTGACATTTTTGCAAAGTTGATTTGGAGTGGAGGGGGGCCTTGGAGTAAAAAAGTTTGAGAACCACTGGCTTAGACAAATGTTCCACATGCTAAGAATGATAACCTAACATATAAGCATATAAACCATAAATGTTTAATAATCACTTACTGTAGGCTACCTCTACGATTTATGATCAGTTAGATCTTGAACCGCATGCTCACAACAGAGAACTAATAATTGGCCAAAATGCTTTATCTATGATCTGGATTTCTGCGTATTGAATTTTAGAATATTTAATTTGATGTTCCGAATATCCTCTTCATCTTGAAAACTTTAGAAACTGTATATTCGCGGTCTAAGATTTCATAACAAATAAATTAAATTAATGCTGTTTGAAAATAAAGTGGAAAAAAAAGTGACATGACATTCAGCCATGTATGGTGACCCATAGTCAGAATTTGTGCTCTGCATTTAACCCATCCAAAGTGCACACACACAGGGCAGTGAACACACACACACTGTGAACACACACCCGGAGCAGTGGGCAGCCATTTATGCTGCGGCGCCCGGGGAGCAGTTGGGGGTTCGATGCCTTGCTCAAGGGCACCTAAGTCGTGGTATTGAAGGTGGAGAGAGAGCTGTACATGCACTCCCCCCACCCACAATTCCGTCCGGCCCGAGACTAGAACCCACAAATATTAAATTGCCAGTCTGACTCTCTAACCATTAGGCCACGACTTCCCCTTAAATAAGTATATAAACCTCAGCTTTCTTACATTTTAAATGTTTAATATTCAAGAAAAAAACTAAATCAGAACCATGTTAAATGCCACATAATATTAAGTTTTGTTAAATGACACTTGTCAATAATTCAAATTTACGTAGCACAAATTCAGTTTGTTTTGTCATATTATAAGCTCCATAATTAAACAGCCCTCTAGCCTTTTCCACATCAGAAGTCTGGAACTTGACTTTGATCCCCCCCCCCATAATTAACTGAATGTATTAATTTATTGAATTTATATTTGTTTGTATCAGTGTCCAACATTTTCAGCCAAATACTTTGCTGCACTAATTTCCACCATTACAAACATTTCTTCCTATTGTTATGCCAAAAAAATAAAAATAAAAAAATAACCGCCTTTGGACCCCCATTCTAATCTCATCCCAATTTCTCTATTTTTGACAAAATTCAAATTACAAAATTAATATTGTTCTGTAATTTATGTGGAATATAAATTCAAGTATAGCAATTACTTCAAACCAGCATGTAGTCCAAACATAGCTAACCCTAAATACCTACATTCACTAACATACTCATTAAAACAAACTAATTCTAAAGAGTTTAGGCTCCATTGAGTTACAAAAAGTAGCAGTTCCTCTTAATACAGGAAGAAAGGTTGGGTGAGCACTAGTAGTACTTGGAATAAAAGTTTGATTCTATTCCTTAGATAAAGCAGAATCTGAAGGAACATGGGATAGAAGAGGACATAGTAAGAGTGGCATGGAACATTCACCCAGATGGAAATGTTTTTTCAAATGATTAAAAACAAACCGTGATTTATACATTTGTCATGTGATTTATGAAACTGTCAAATGTTTGAAAACTTTAATCTTTTTTAATTAACTTAAACATATTATATTGCTTCATTCCCTGAGTGCATTTAGTGTTGAGGGGCAGAAATATAAATTTGCTGGTTTTGAAGTGTAACTTTAATAGTGAAAGTAAAATATGTTAGTATATGATGTAATACGTTTAGCAATATCTTAAACTTTCATCAGTCTTATAATACAAGTTGAGAGATATATTATTGTAACCTTTATTTAATTTTATTTTTTATTTCATCTTATTTTACTTTAGCATTGATGTGATTTTGTTGAAAAATGGGTGATGCCATGCTTTTTCTTTATAAAAGCTGTTTATTTTTCTTGAGTCAAACGCGTGTTAATTTTAATTGAATAGTACTGTATAGATATTGTTAATGGAGATGATGATTTTGCAATTATACTGTCTTGATTAATGCTTGATTTGCTTTAAACTGATGTAACCTAAGTAGTAATAATGCCTTTGCTTAAGTACAAATGTGTAACCCAATTATTAATGCTATATGGAAAATATTGTGTGACTTCACTACCATTAAAAAAACTGCTTACTTGCATGAAATGTATGTATTGGCTGATTTAGAGTAGAAAGCACTTAATTATTAGAAATAGTTTCATGATAAAGGGAAAATGTAGTAGTTAAGGTGTATGTTACAGACAGTTACGAGAAGAAGAAGAGAAGATACTGTAAAGCAATGCGACGTAAACAACTGAAAGCCTTAGCGGAGGATTTGGCAGCACTCCAGGTGATTACATCAGAAGAACCAGCGTTTGACGTCTGCGTATAAAAGACCGAGAGAGAGACTTGACGGACGGATATTAAACAAGCACAGTATCCCTCGACGCCTGATACCAGCTGATTATACCTTGATTTTGCAACTTTACTATTGTACTTTGATGAAACTTTTGTTAACTTTAATAAAACTTATATTTTATTATTGACAAGTTATTGTCTACCAGAGTAGTAATTTAAGAGCCGTAAGCAAGAACTGACCACAGGGAAGTGTGCTGAGCAAGTTGTAATGCTTATAGTTTAGTCCAGATTAGAATTTCCGAACCTACCTGAGAATAATAAATAAATAGGTAAAAAGTGTATAGATAAATCAGACACCATAAAACAATATATTAATAAAAATAACATGTTTTATAGAGATTATAGTAATTATATACAGTTGTACAACATTCGGGTACCATGGTCCATAATTATTATTTTGTTTTTATAATAATATCAAACAAACAAACACATACACACAAACAGACATTTATGGATTTGAACGTGGTAAGAGAAAATAAAAATGTCAAGCTCTGTAGCGTCTGGACCAATCAGACACAATCAATTATTCATTAGATTTACAAATTATCCCAGACCCCTTCTGATGATCTAAATGAGAGTGTATATTATTTTGGTACACAGGCAATGTATTAGTGTTCTAAAAATCTTTAGTAATTTTGCATTAACACTCAATCAAGTTCCACATAAAACTCTCCAGTATTTCCAAACTCCCGCTTGGAATTTCAGCCTTTCTCATTGGACAAGCCCATCCTGAGAGGCGGGAATCTCCTCAGACCTTAAAGGCATCACATCAGTGACCCACCTGCATTTCTGTTAGATTCTGAGAAGATGAGGATGTGCGCCAGAAAGATTTTAAGGACACTCTTAAGACACCCTTAAGTAAAACTCCCAATCACCATCGAGTCAGAACATCTTTGGAATTCATCACTTTTCAAACTCGGAAGGTGATCGCAACTCCTACACCACCGAACCTCGAAAACCATCAAGACATCCGACACTGCATCCCAACGCTCGTTCCAGCCTAAGGCAATGTAAGTTTAACATTTAACTAAACAAAACAGAGGTTTAGAATAAGCTAAGCGCTGATGGTTTTACTCAGGTGGTTAACTGACTCTTTCCATCACTGCATTCTCTGGTTTCTCTCTAATGGCTTCATTCATCCGCTTTAGCTCTCCTTTTGTATGCACGCATCAGTGTATGAATGTATGTTTTTTTTGTTAGACTAGTTTGTGTTAGTGTTTAGTTAATAAAACTCTTTCTGATTCTGCCTTGCAAGTTAATTTCCCCATTACAATTTTGATCCTTGCTACATGCTCTAATGCATTATTAAGCTACTGTAAGAAGGTTGTTTTCCTTAATAATTCCTTACATTTAAATAGCGCTTTTCTAGGCAGAAATGTACAGAAAAAAAGTATAAGAGATGTAATCAAACAGACTATGAACACTATTAACAGCAATTATTAAATGATGCAATCAAACTTAAAGCAAAATTTGGTCGTTCTGTCTGTTTTTTCAGGGTTGTCATCATCTGAGGTCCTCTGATGGGTTGGCATCATCTCTTCTCAGGTGTTGCTCATTCTGATCAGTGTTTACATTCCTCCACAAGCGCACGTGAGCTCAGCTTCAGCTACAGAAACTCGCTGATCAGATCACAGATACAGAACAACAACACCCAGACCGTTTTAATAATTCTTGGGGACTTTAATGAAGCCAATCTCTCCCTTGAACTGCCAAAATACAGACAGCATGTTACATGTCCCACCAGAGACAGTAATATATTGGATCACTGCTACACCACAATAAAAGATGCATGTCACTCTGGTCCACAAGCAGCTTTGGGACGTTCTGATCACTGTCTGCTTCATCTTATACCGTCCTACAAGCAAAAACTTAAATCTGCTAAACCTGTAGTAAAGACTGTGAAGAGACGGACCAGCGAAACAGAACTGGATTTACCATCTTGTTTTGACCTCACTGATTGGAGTGTTTTTGAAGCTACTGGCACCGATATGGACGAGCTCATAAAGACTGTAACATCATATATAGGTTTCTGTGAAGATACCTGCATTTTAATGCATTTCCCTTCAAATCTTCCTATGTCAATGTTTCTAAATGCCGAGCTCAGAGCCCTCTCCCATTAGAGCACGCCAAATATGCATAACCTTTACTCTGTTCACTATCTGTAAGTGTGAATTGGTTAAGTGATGTTTTATTAACAAATTTCAGGAGGAGCATATGCAGATAATTAACATGGCCAATCCATCATCAGTAATTATACCATCTATCCAATTAGCACAAGAGCAAGCCCCTATAAATAATCCCCAGAGCTCGGGGGAGCGCTTGGGTCCAGGCTAAACGCCGAGCTTGGACACCTCTCCCCAGACAGGGGGAGCACCTCGGGCTCGAGGGGAACTACCGAGCTCTCTTCTCAGACAATACGCCAAATTCGCATAAACCTTACTCTGTTAATTATCTGTAAGTGTGAACTCGTGAAATGATTTTAGCTGTGGAATGACATGTTTTTTTTTTTAAGCATAGACCTGGTATCATTCCAGATAGTTTCTAGATGTCATGCAACTAGGCAACATCAGTCACCATAAACACTGCTGTATCTCTTTTTTCTTTCTTTTTTCCCCCATCAAAATCGAATACATTAATTTGTTTAGAATAATAGGAATAGGCATTGTGCACTTGAGAGATCCAATTATAATTTCTCATATGTAACTTGTGTAATTTAATTTGAGTCAAATACCCCCCCCCCCCTTTTTTTTAAGAAGAGGATTAGAGATCTCTGCCTAATCTAGGATCCATGGGCATAAATGTTTCCATCTTATTATCCCCAGTGATGACAGCATATGTGATTTAGGATATTTGGAGTATTTTTGTTATTATCTTATTCAATCTAGCCCTAGAAAATTACCTTTATACAAAATGGAGTGACCAATATACTTTTATTTTATAAGCCAGAATTTTGTTATTCTATTGGACATTTTTCTATTTGTCTTTTTTTTTTTTTTTTTAAAGAGTTCAGCATTGTTGTCAATAATTCAGTTGTGCATTTTGTTCTATTTGGTTAATGAAATAGCCCTCACTATGCCAAATCTAGCTCCATTTGTATCTGATTTGTGAGTCAAGCACACACTTCCGTCTGTCAAAATGACTTTTTCTTTAAGACATAATGCTGGACTGGATCCTGTTGAAAAGCAGATTAAGAATGTAAATTAAAACACAGAATTCCAAGAAGTGCTCTGAGACCAGTGAATAATCAAGATTACTATAGCTAATAAAACAATTATAGTGCATATTAAATATGCAGCACCTGTGCACACAATGGAAAGGGATGGAAGTCCTTCTGGTTAGATCATCATCAGCCTGGACTGTTCAGTCTGTGATGGCACTCACTTTGTTAACTCTTGACCAATTTTGTCTGAGCAATCTGCTCTTGATCTAATTTTCACTTTTCAACCACCTTTTTTAGTGGTCCCTTAAAGGGGGGGTGAAATGCTATTTCATGCATACTGAGTTTTTTACACTGTTAAAGAGTTGGATTCCCATGCTAAACATGGACAAAGTTTCAAAAATTAAGTTGTATGTTTGAAGGAGTATTTTTGTTCCAAAAAAACCTCTTCCGGTTTGTCACAAGTTTCGGAAAGTTTTTCTCAAGTATGGCTCTGTGTGACGTTAGATGGAGCGGAATTTCATTATATGGGTCCTGAGGCACTTCTGCCGGAAGAGCGCACGCTCCCATATAGCACAGCACTGAGAGGCTGAGCACAGCCTGATCAGAGCGAGAGCGTCGCGAAAAGTCACAAAAGGAGTGTGTTTTTGGTTTCCAGGGCAAGACAACCCTGCACAGATTACCAAAAGAGAAACAGCATTAAGGGACCAGTGGATGGAGTTTATTTTTACAGAGCATCAACGGAGTTGTGCAAGTGTTTTTGTTTGTTCCCTGCATTTCGGATTGCACATCGTTTATTTCTTAAGGATAATGCAGTCCCAATGAAAAAGGGTCACGACCGTGTGTTGGAACCGCATGCGGTGAGTAAAACTGCTTCAAATATCTCTGTGTTGTTAACTTAGCTATCAGCGTGTTAGCACATCAAGTAAACAACATGCGATGTTGTCATCAAACTGAACTTTCCACATGTACAGCTTAAAAAAAAAAAAAAAAAAGACGACATAAAGTGGAACTTAGTCATTTTCCAAAACCGCTAAGCAAATATATACAGTTTCAGTACATACCACATAGCATATCACCTTTGCTGATGCTGCTCTTGTTAAATTTCAGCCTCTGGATCTGTGTCACAGCTTCCACATGCTCTCAACTCAAAAGCCTACTGGCGCTCGTGATTCTTTAGCTCCGCCCACACGTCGCGCCTCTAGGCGCTCGTGTTTTTCCGGGAAAAATCGGTACAGACTATCTTTCTCTTATAAATATAATAAAAATAAAGACTTTTTGGAGTTATGAAGGATGCAGTACTACTCTATAGGTACTCAAGATTAACAGGATATTGAGTGAAAATAAGCATTTCACCCCCCCCCCCCCCCCCCCCTAATAAAAAAGGTCTCATCTGGTTAAAAACAGCAGTTCCCTTATTCTATGTTAGTAAAGCAAGTTCTTCATTGCGGAACAAAAGCAACAACAACAACAACAAAAAAAAAAAAAAGAAGAAGAAGAAGTATACTGCAATAAAACAAACTAATCCTTCCTTTTTATAACAGCATGACATGGGTATGGCAAAATAAAGATTCAATCATCATTTTTCTTCTATATTCCCATACATAATTTGGAATAACCTGCTACTGGTGAATTAATTTCCCCCAACCAACATAAAATAATTCTTATTATTTCATATTTAAAAATTAAATCATCAAGTTCCATTTCTATAGTAAAATGCCTATGGCTTTTGAAATCAAAATTCCTATGAACTTGGTCACCCAATCTTGCTCTCATTAAACACTGCAGTATACAAGTTATCTTTAAGTTAACTCAAGCCCAATTCTCTGAAACTTTGTAATGGATTGACACACACACACAAAACAACAACAACAACATTCATACAGGTCCCTATATTGCTAAGGGGGCTCATACACTCATTCTTTGTCCCTTTTTTAGAAAGGGCTCATGCACTCATTCACTCTTCTCCAGCGTATATCCGTGACCTGATCACACTCAAGTGACAGTTCAGGAGGGGCACACACCTCCTGCTCCAGATACAGTTTATTTTCTTATACAACCACAGTCATTCACACAAACACGGCCACTTTCACTTACAATTAAAACAGACTACACTTCACTCCTCCTGAGTGATCTGTCAGTACTCACTCTTTTTACTGTTAACACTTCCTCAACGCAGTAAAAAAGCAATACTCTGCAGAAATGTTTGCCTATTCGTTCAGACCTCTGTTCTTCCTTACGCCAAAAGAGCGGTATCAATAGGACTTTGCACGCTTTCATATACTTTATCTGCCTAATGTATTTTTGATGCCAGAATTAAGATTTTATGATAAAGAGACAATAAAACTGAGGAAGCCCTGCAGAACAGTCTACTGAGTCTGTGTTTGTACTTCATCTTTATACAGTGTTTTCCAAACGGGTGCCATTGTTCAAAACATTTCATACATATGGTTGTTTATCAACTCTTTGACCTCTCTTGGCTGTCTCTCCAGCCTCTTAGAATTTAGAATTGATTTTAAGTGAAATGAGGAGGCCTAATCATACAAATGCTGGTCATATAATTAGAATATCATCAAAAAGTTGATTTATTTCACTAATTCCATTCAAAAAGTCAAACAACTAATAACTAACGAAAATCCCAAATTTAGTATTTCAGAAGATTAGAATATTACTATAGACCAAAACAGAGAAAGGATTTTTAGAAATCTTGGCCAACTAAAAGGTATAAAAATGAAAATAAATTATGAGCACAATACTTAGTTGGGGCTCCTTTTGCCTGAATTACTGCAGCAATGCGGCGTGGCATGGAGTCGATCAGTCTGTGGCACTGCTCAGGTGTTATGAGAGCCCAGGTTGCTCTGATAGTGGCCTTCAGCTCTTCTGCATTCTTGGGTCTGGATTATCGCATCTTCCTCTTCACAATACCCCATAGATTTTCTATGGGGTTAAGGTCAAGGGAGTTTGCTGGCCAATTAAGAACAGGGAAACCATGGTCCTTAAACCAGGTACTGGAAGCTTCGGCACTGTGTGCAGGTGCCGAGTCCTGTTGGAGAATGAAATCTGTATCTCCATAAAGTTGGTCAGCAGCAGGAAGCATGACGTGCTCTAAAACGTCCTGGTATGCAGCTGCGTTGACAATGGACCTCAGAAAACACAGTGGACCAACACCAGCAGATGACAAGGCACCGCAAACCATCACTGACTGTAGAAACTTTACACTGGACCTCAAGCAACGTGGATTGTGTGCCTCTCCTCTCTTCCTCCAGACTCTGGGGCCCTGATTTCCAAAGGTAATGCAAAATTTACTTTCATCAGAGAACATAACTTTGGACTACTCAGCAGCAGTCCAGTCCTTTTTGAAGCGAGATGCTTCTGACGCTGTCTGTTGTTTAAGAGTGGCTTGACACAAGGAATGCGACAGCTGAAACACATGACTTGCATACGTCTGTGCGTAGTGGTTCTTGAAGCACTGGCTCCAGCTGCAGTCCACTCTTTGTGAATCTCCCCCACAATTAAAAGAAATAAACATTTGAAATATATCAGTCTGTTTGTAATGAATGAATATAAAATTTTCACTCTTTGAATGGAATTAACTTTTTGATGATATTCTAATTATATGACCAGCACCTGTAGAATACCTTTGATACAATAATGGCTAAAATTAAAATTGATTATACATGATTAGTTCATATTTTGACCAATACAAATCTTCCACAGTACTGGCCCCCAGTCGGAACCTGTTTTTTCCTTGCCACTTTCGCTTTTAGCTTGCTAATTTGGGGATGCTTAATTTATGGCAATACTGTTGACTTAATTGCACAGATACTTTTTTAACTAAACTGAGCTGGATGATGACATCATTGAATCAATGATGAAATTACTGTAACTTGAAAGATTTCAAACAGTGAACAATGCCAAAGTTCTGTGGGACCCTCAAACAAAACCCAGTGGGCTACTGGTGGTCATTTGAATATCCGTAGTTTGATTTCTAAAAGTGATGAGATAAAACATATTCTTGTGGACTCTAACTTGGACTTCCTATGCTTATCTGAAACTTGGTTGAATAAAAACTCCCCATCTGCAGCCCTACATATTCCTGGCTATAATGCTTTCAGGAAAGATAGAAAGGTTGGCAAAGGTGGTGGGTTACTGTTATATATTAAAGACCATATATCATGTAAAGAGGTTCAAGGCTCAGTTATGAATGAGCTTGAGTATATTAGCCTTTCACCACAAATGTCCTTCTTTCTCATTGGAGTGTACAGACCTCCATCTGCAAAAGCTATTTTCTTTGACAAATTAGAATCTGTTTTAAAGGAATGCAGGTCAGGGCAGGAAATACTAGTAATGGGTGACTTCAATGTAAATTGGGAGGACAAAGGCATTAGTAAAGCACTACAACGGGTCTCTAATAAATGTGATTTCACACAACTAATTAATGGGCCCACTAGAATAACCTCATCCTCAAAAACTCAAATTGACTTGATATTCACCAACAAACCTGAAAGGGTATCAAAATCTTTTAATATGGTCACTGGTCTGTCTGACCATAACCTCACTCTTATAGCCAGAAAGCTCACTAAATCCCGTTTTCATTTAAAACCTAACATCAAATCTAGCCAGTTACGAATACCCAAGTGTGATGTTGATGAATTTGACAGAGAAATCAAAAATATTAACTGGGATCAAATCATAGCTGGTGTAGATGTGATTCCTCAAGAAAAGCAACTTTAAAGGGAATAGTACATATACCCTCCCCTGGATCTCTAGTGACATAAGGAGATTAATGAAGGAGAGAGATAATGCTTTAAAGCTCTCTCTCAAGTCCAAATCATTGATTGACAGGCATATATTTGTGTCCTTGAGGAATAGAGTAATAAAGGATATCAGGGCAGCTAAATCTAACTTCTTTGTTGACCTCATACGGGACGCTAAGGGTTATCATAAACAAGTCTGGGACTGTCTGCATAAACTAACAGGGAAAGGACAAAATAAAGCAACAATGCAGCTGGAGATCAAAGATAATGGTACCCTATATAAGGAACCAGCTGAAATAGTGACTATCCTTAATAACCATTTTGTCAATTCTGTTAGATTGTCTGTGCATAGTCCCATAAGTGGTCCACTACACTCCTTACCAATTGATGTATCAATCTTCACTCTGACTGAAATTTCTGAACCTAAGGTTAAGTCTATAATTACTTATTTTAAGAATTCCAAATCAAAAGACATATTTGGACTGGACTCTATGTTTTTAAAGAAACATGCTGCCTCCCTCTCAGGGCCTATTACTAAAATCATAAACACCTCTTTTAAGGAGTTAAAATTCCCTAACGCCTGGAAGTCAGCCATTGTTGTACCAGTCTATAAGTCAGGAGATACAACTGATATGAATAATTATAGACCAATTAGTATTTTACCCATCTTGTCTAAGATCTCTGAAAAATGTGTGGCTGAGCAAATGATTGAGCATCTTAACAGTAGTCCTTTTAAACTTCACTCCATGCAATTTGGTTTTAGAGCCAAACATTCCCCTGAGACAGCAAATTGTTTCTTTGTGGAAAATATCAAGTTAAAATTGGATAAAGGAGGCATAGTTGGAGCAATTTTCTTAGATCTGAAAAAAGCTTTTGACACTGTCAACCATGAAATACTCATCCACAAAATGTCTTATTTTAATTTCTCAACCAGTGTTATTGAGTGGATGAGGTCTTACCTGTCAAAAAGAGTTCAGTATGTGAGAATTAATGGTGAGACATCACCACCCTTGAGGAACGAACTGGGTGTACCCCAGGGATCTGTCCTGGGTCCTATTCTGTTCAGCATCTACATAAATGACCTGCCATTAGTGTGCACTGGATGTGAGGTGCAGATGTATGCTGATGATACAGTCATATATGTTCATGCGAAAACTAAAGCTCAAGCTTCTGCCAAGCTCAGTGACACAATGGTACATGTACAAAAATGGCTTACTGGCTCACAGCTGGATCTCAATGTTAAGAATACAGTCTGTAAGTTTTTTAGTAAAAGCAACACCGTATCTCATTGTGAATCCAATGTCTGGGGAGGTCATTCAAACAGTTACAAATTTTAAATATCTAGGCATTATTCTAGACTCTACTCTATCATTTAAACCTCAAGTGAGAAAGGTAGTGCAAAATTTTGTGTTTACTATTTTCCTCTTGTATGATTAACACACAATTTTCTTGTTTAATACTGCAAAGCTGCTTTGACACACTCAAGATTGAGGAATAATAATAATAATAATAATAATAATAATAATAATAATGAAACAAACAGGGTCAACAGCCAGGAAGAAGAAGAGTAAGGATGTGAGGTGGAAGGGTAGGAAGGCAAAAGAGATGCCAATGATATAGACATGTTTCTGCTGAAATAAGTGCCAGTATTGTATACCATGTTCTTAATCATGACTGTACAACAGCATATATATATATATATATATATATATATATATATACAGTATTGTTCAAAATAATAGCAGTACAATGTGACTAACCAGAATAATCAAGGTTTTTCGCATATTTTTTTATTGCTACGTGGCAAACAAGTTACCAGTAGGTTCAGTAGATTCTCAGAAAACAAATGAGACCCAGCATTCATGATATGCACGCTCTTAATGCTGTGCAATTGGGCAATTAGTTGAATTAGTTGAAAGGGGTGTGTTCAAAAAAATAGCAGTGTGGCATTCAATCACTGAGGTCATCAATTTTGTGAAGAAACAGGTGTGAATCAGGTGGCCCCTATTTAAGGATGAAGCCAACACTTGTTGAACATGCATTTGAAAGCTGAGGAAAATGGGTCGTTCAAGACATTGTTCAGAAGAACAGCGTACTTTGATTAAAAAGTTGATTAGAGAGGGGAAAACCTATAAAGAGGTGCAAAAAATGATAGGCTGTTCAGCTAAAATGATCTCCAATGCCTTAAAATGGAGAGCAAAACCAGAGAGACGTGGAAGAAAACGGAAGACAACCATCAAAATGGATAGAAGAATAACCAGAATGGCAAAGGCTCAGCCAATGATCACCTCCAGGATGATCAAAGACAGTCTGGAGTTACCTGTAAGTACTGTGACAGTTAGAAGACGTCTGTGTGAAGCTAATCTATTTTCAAGAATCCTCCGCAAAGTCCCTCTGTTAAAAAAAAGGCATGTGCAGAAGAGGTTACAATTTGCCAAAGAACACATCAACTGGCCTAAAGAGAAATGGAGGAACATTTTGTGGACTGATGAGAGTAAAATTGTTCTTTTTGGGTCCAAGGGCCACAGGCAGTTTGTGAGACGACCCCCAAACTCTGAACTCAAGCCACAGTACACAGTGAAGACAGTGAAGCATGGAGGTGCAAGCATCATGATATGGGCATGTTTCTCCTACTATGGTGTTGGGCCTATTTATCGCATACCAGGGATCATGGATCAGTTTGCATATGTTAAAATACTTGAAGAGGTCATGTTGCCCTATGCTGAAGAGGACATGCCCTTGAAATGGTTGTTTCAACAAGACAATGACCCAAAACACACTAGTAAACGGGCAAAGTCTTGGTTCCAAACCAACAAAATTAATGTTATGGAGTGGCCAGCCCAATCTCCAGACCTTAATCCAATTGAGAACTTGTGGGGTGATATCAAAAATGCTGTTTCTGAAGCAAAACCAAGAAATGTGAATGAATTGTGGAATGTTGTTAAAGAATCATGGAGTGGAATAACAGCTGAGAGGTGCCACAAGTTGGTTGACTCCATGCCACACAGATGTCAAGCAGTTTTAAAAAACTGTGGTCATACAACTAAATATTAGTTTAGTGATTCACAGGATTGCTAAATCCCAGAAAAAAAAAATGTTTGTACAAAATAGTTTTGAGTTTGTACAGTCAAAGGTAGACACTGCTATTTTTTTGAACACACCCCTTTCAACTAATTGCCCAATTGCACAGCCTTAACACTAGAACTGCCATGACGGTCTAAATGACCGTTTTGAAATGTATATGTACAATAACTTTGTTGAATAAAAAAATACAATCTTGCTGGTTTGTGACTTTTCCTAAAAGTGTTTCTGTTTTTACTTACAATAGATTTTATATAAATTACATAAAAGGCAAAAAAAATATAAGCATTTCTACCTATTAAAGCCATAACGGTCATATTGACCGCTCTAAATCTCGCGCGATTCTATTGTTCTTTCCCGCGGTTTATTGTCTCTGTCAGCGTCACCAGTACTATTAGCATATGCTCATTTGATTATAAATACAAATTCTTGGACTACAAATTATTATTGCCTTTTAAAAAATAAATTTATAAAGAGTTTATAGGGAGCGTTTAGAAAATGTCTAATACAAATAATAGAATGAAGAGAAATATGACTTTTGCCATGGCCTTGGAAATGCTTCACAATCTGGACAGTGATGACTCTGATGCAGGGGCGCTGTCTGAGGTGGAAAGTGACAGCGACCTTTCCTGGGTGCAAGACAACAGTTCATCCTCATCAGAGAGTGAGTCAGAGTCCGTAAAAAGGAAAAAGAGGCGGTTACCTTCCTCGGAGATTAGGGAACCAGATGTTCCATTCACAGCTGACGTTCCAGGTAAACTTGGATGCCCATATTTACTAGTTCTGCTGTTCATATTATTATTATTATTTTATTATCTTATAATATTATAAAATTATTATTATTATTAGAATATTACTATCATTCTTACGTAATTGTTATTGTTGTTCTTATTAGAATATTATTATTATTGTGATATTATTATTATTATTATTATTATTATTATATTTTTTGTTATTATTATTCTTATTAGTGTTATATTGTTGTCCTAGGCCTTCCCGAACCAGTACCTGCACTTGAGCCAGCTGGAGTGCTCAGCCCGCCCTTAGAGTCATCTCGGCCGGAGGTGGCTGTGGAAAAGGGAAAGGATGGGACGGTGTAGACCATCCTTCAGTCAACTGAACGTCCAGGGAGAAGGCAGAGCCAAAATGTTCTGACTGAAGCTGCCGGTCCCACCGCGCACGCGAAGCGCAACATCGAAGATGCGCTCACTGCCTTTCTGTGTTTGTTTGACGATGGCATGTTGAAACACATCAGGGACTGCACTGTGGCTGAGGCACATCAGCACCGTGGTGACAGCTCATGGGACCTGACAGTGGCTGAACTGAAAGCCTTCATAGCTCTGTTATATATCCGTGGAGCACAGGGTGCGAAGAACATGGATTTGGGGAGCCTTTGGTCGGAGAAATGGGGTTTCCCGTTTTTCAAAGAAACCATAGCCAGAAATCGCTTCAGGGAGATAATGAGATTTCTGTGGTTCGATAAAAAAGAAACCCGACGTGTGCGTCTGCAGGATGACAGGTTTGCCCTGGTATCGGCCACTTGGAACAAGTTTATTCAGAACAGCATAGCCTGTTACAAGCCCGGTGCCGACATAACCATAGATGAGCAGCTGTTCCCCACCAAGGCCCGGTGCAGATTTCTTCAGTACATGGGGAATAAGCCTGATAAATTTGGCATCAAATTTTGGCTGGCTGCTGATGTCCGTTCGAAATACATGCTGAACGGGGCTCCGTTTCTGGGTAAAGAAGAGGCACGGAGCAGAGGTCAGCTCGTGGGAGAGAGTGTGGTGCTGAAACTGGCGGAGCCATTCTTGGGTAAGGGAAGAAATATTACCACGGATAATTTCTTCACTTCACTGAAACTGGCCACCGCCTTACAGGCCAAGAAGACCAGCCTGGTTGGCACTATGGGAAAAAGTAAGCGCGAGTTGCCCCCCTCCGCAAAAGAGCAAGCGGAGTTGTATAACACAAAAGTGCTAAAATGTGCGGATGCGACGCTCACGATATACCAGGGAAAGCCGAGGAAGAATGTGTGCATTTTGAGCTCCGTGCACACAAGCGTGGGGATCACCGATGGGCCGAAAGCAAAGCCGGAGTCTGTGACCTATTACAACAACACCAAGTATGGGGTGGATGTCCTAGATCAGATGGCACGGGCATACTCTGTGAAAGGCGGTACGCGTAGATGGCCAGTGGCTGTATTTTACAACATCCTCGACCTTGCTGGAATCAATGCCCACATCCTCTTCAAGGAGTGCACCAGCAGCAAAATTGCCCGGAGGAAGTTCCTGCTGCGACTGGCAGAGGAGCTGAGAGCGGAGTTCATGGAGGGAAAAAGGGCAGCATCGCAGTCGACACAAGGTCCCAACCAAAAAAATCAACCCCCGCAACTGACACCAAAACGGAGACAGTGCCAGGTGCGGAGAATCTGCAAACAAAATAAAACGCACGACACCTGCTGCAAATGCCACAAACCCGTGTGTGGAAATTGTGCGAGAAGAACAGAAGTAACTTGTGTTGACTGTGAATCTTAAATAGCCGAGCACGATATAGATTTATTTAATATAGAATTTGTAGCATAATTGTTTTATGGTTCCAAACTTCCTTCGTGACTCTTTTTAACTTTAGAGCTGCTTGTTTCCAGCTTATGTTCTGTGTTATAATGTATCATAAATGTTGTAACATTTTTTTTTTCATAATCAAATAGATCATTTTAAATGTTATTTTGTTGTTCTGAGTTATGTAAAATAAATACAGAGAAATACTGAATATGCAATAATTACATTTTCCTATGAAATGATGCGAATATTTCAAAATTTATAATTATCATTTTTAACTAAATAAAAAATGTAAATGTTGGTGTTATTTGTTTTTTTAAAAGATATCCTAACACAGTTAATACATTAATCTCTCATTTGGACAATTTATTTAGAGATTATAGCGTTTATAATATAGCGGTCAAAATGACCGCTCACGGCTGTTCTAGTAGTTTTGGAATTCTGGCTCTTCTAGTGTTAAGAGCGTGCATATCATGAATGCTGGGTCTTGTTTGTTTTCTGACAATCTACTGAACCTACTGGTAACTTGTTTGCCACGTAGCAATAAAAAATATACTAAAAACCTTGATTATTCTGGTTAGTCACATTGTACTGCTATTATTTTGAACAATACTGTATATATATATATATATATATATATATATATATATATATATATAACTCACACTGACCTAAAGGATTATTGAACAGGAAATTGAAATTGAAATTGAACAGGAACAACTGTTCAATTTCTCAATGCAATCATCTAATTAACCAATCGCATGGCAGTTGCTTCAATGCATTTAGGGGTGAATCTCCTGAACTCCAAACTGAATGTCAGAATGGGAAAGAAAGGTGATTTAAGCAAAATTGAAAATAACCACTCGTTCCAACCGAGGGATGCAGCAAAGCATTTGTGAAGCCACAACATGCACAACCTTGAGGTGGATGGGCTACAACAGCAGAAGACCCCACCACTCATCTCCATTACAAATAGGAAAAAGAGGCTACAATTTGCACGAGCTCACCAAAATTGGACAGTTGAAGACTGGAAAAATGTTGTCTGGTCTGATGAGTCTCGATTTCTGTTGAGACATTCAGATGGTAGAGTCAGAATTTGGCGTAAACAGAATGAGAACATGGATCCATCATGCCTTGTTACCACTGTGCAGGCTGGTGTTGGTGGTGTAATGGTGTGGGGGGTGATTTCTTGGTACGCTTTAGGCCCCTTAGTGCCAATTGGGCATCGTTTAAATGCCATGGCCCACCTGAGCATTGTTTCTGACCATGTCCATCCCTTAATGACCACCATGTACCCATCCTCTGATGGCTACTTCCAGCAGGATAATGCACCATGTCACAAAGCTCGAATCATTTCAAATTGGTTTCTTGAACATGACAATGAGTTCACTGTACTAAAATGAGCCCACAGTCAACAGATATCATCCCAATAGAGCATCTTTGGGATGTGGTGGAACGGGAGCTTCGTGCCCTGGATGTGCATCCCACAAATCTCCATCAACTGCAAGACGCTATCCTATCAATATGGGCCAACATTTCTAAAGAATGCTTTCAGCGCCTTGTTGAAACAATGCTGTGGTGTATTTTGCCGGTTCTCCGAAGAATCGAACTCGGTCAGGGATTTTTCTCTCAGAAGAAAAGACTTTATTTTAAGCAAAACAAAGCCGAGAGCTCGTTGCAAGGAGTTCTTATGAAATGCTAGGTTGCATCTCATTATATACCCTATACAGGGCGTTTCCAAATAGTCAAACTTTTCCTTATGCTTGCGATTTTGATCCCTCCCTAGGGAGGAGGGCCCCTACTTGTTTTTGTATAACGAAAGGCCGTTTCCGGCCATATGTTTTTCCTCAGTTTTGTACATTCCAGGGTGTAGGCAACTTTCTCTCCATTACCTATAGGATTATAATGGAAAAACAACTAGCAACAAAAATGGCTTGATTCACATTGATTAAAATCTTACTAATAAAAATCTTCCACATATTCTCCCCTTTGAGACTTAATAAGTCTCACATTTGATTATTTTTATCCAGAGTGCTACTCCATAATCCAGTCATATTATTTACACTACCTAGTGACTAAATAAGTCACATTGTATTATCACCAGTGACTAGATTATGAAATTCCACTCTGAGGGATTACTGGACCAAACATCTCTCTCCTAATTTGACATGGAGTGAGTAAAAGATCCAGTCTCCCTAACCCCTCTTTAATAGTAGACATTGTTAAAAGCATGAATGTGCAATTGGTTCAGCATTTGCCTGGTTATCACAGTTTTGTATAAAAGGCGTAAAAATGCATACACATACAAATACAAATCACATCACACATTGAATATCACAAGATTATAAGAGTTGATCTTCAGCTTAGATACCTTATGTATCAATTTCCCATTATCTTGATATCTTTGAATTTAATTTGCTTAGCTGTGGCTTTGACTAGTGACCTCAATATAGGAAGTACACAGTAAAATAGTAAATATCCTGTCAATAATGCAATTCCTAAAAACTTTCCCTATTTAATTATAAACTATGCTCCACATGCTCCTAACTGTAAATCAAACCAGTCTTACATTTTATTATCTTTTCCAACATTTTCTTTATCTATCATTCTTAGCCTTTTCAATTTGATCAGTTCTTCATTAAATGCTCCCTTCTATAAATACAGCATTTTCCCCAAACATAACACATACTTTTCCTTCTTCAATTCACAACTCTTGAGCTTTTCTATTTTGCTCCTTTCATTCTATTTGTTGCATCAAATTGCTCTATTTTCCCTTCAAATCTTCCTACATCCATATGTGGCGGGAAGTTAATTGGGCAAACTGTAACTCAGCTGACTACGCCACCCTGTTAACAGGGAACATTATTGTAAATCAATCACCTACTAAAAGCACACAGGAATGTGGTTTCCAAAGACAGAGGCAAGAGACGTGGATACCAAAAATACAAAATGTTTATTTCAACAATAAATATGAATATTAATCTTAAAAAAGTCACTATGGACGGAAGTAGAGGAGGCATACAAAACAAAAGGAAACCGAGGCTTACCTAAGGCAGGTAGGCTAGCTTAATGAGTATGTGGCTACTATATTGCCAGAAGCATAACACCAAGTGCACAATTCGCACCACACACACACACACACACACACACGGTAAGGTCAAGCGTGAACACACTGCACTCTTTGACAGAGTCCCACCACCGCACACAAGGGCCAACTAGCAGTCTGCCTGAAGCCTCGGTTCCTATAACAAAAGACACAGTTAATCAAATTTAATTCTCAAAGAAAGATCAAAGAAATAATAACAATAATAAAAATACTTAGCAGTTGAATGAAATACAATGAAACAAATAAAGACTTAAACCAACCAAATCAAAACACCTGGGAAGTTGTAAAGAATTAACTCAGCTGGAGGTGAATACTCACCCCAGTTTCATGGCCAGGTGCCAATTAAATGAAAACAAACTAAACAAAACAACAAATCATAAATCAGGCACTTACATAACCAAAGTAAAACAACAAAAATGTAATATAACAATGAATAAGAATGAAATAAATAAATTCAAAAAAAGACAAACTGAAACAAATTACAACTTTCACAATCCAATAGGCAGAACGCAGAAAAGTTGATCAAATGGAGAGGACCAATACCCGCGCCAACTCACGCCTCTGCGTTAGATTGCAAAAACAGACATGAACTAAACATAAACAAAGCAGCAGCATCAAAATACGTTGCCCCACAGGCTGCACTGAATGAATCCTCCTTAAAACTATTCCACCTAAAAAGGATTAAGTAGAGCATTGATTCGTCGCACCAAACACCTCAAATATCAACAGGGATGGTTACACATACCTTTTTATCGTAGCTATGATCACACGTCCAGCCGCACACGCAAACAGACATCAAACCGGCAAGAAGGGGTGGAAATGCAGCGGAAGTGCATTTAAAAGCAGTCGCCAAGCAACATGAGATGGTTATATGTCGGAAACTATGATTCAAAATAATGCTGGTTACCACAAGCGCACCACTGATTTGCATTCGCTAGCAAGCACATACCTGCAAGACAGGAAGCGTCTAAGTCAGGAAGGGGCGGGCCTCGAGCAATGACGCACAAGAGGTGAGCACAACACGGTGCATTAAAAGTCCCCTTTTATATAACCGTGAATGTGTATGATTGGACAACTGATGAAACAAATTTAAAGAGGAGACACCCAAGTTCGTCCCACTACATTCTACCCCCCCACTGATGGATCGTCGCCCCGACGGTCCTACTACTAGGGTCAGGATTACCTAATCCCATGGCCTAAAAATGCCTGGCACCATGCCATGCATTTGTTGCTGGGAGCCCTCACCTGTCCCACCTACTGAACGGGGAAGATGGTGTAGATTTGAATGTTGGCCCGCATTTGCACGGCTTGTCCTGCGTAAATCACCCTCATCTACCCTAACAAGGGCTTCAGGCTGTGGCTCCGGCAACATACCTATATCCCTAGCTGGAACCTGTGATCCTGGCCAGTTAGCAGGAGCTGGTCCCATAACACTCACCCTTTCCTGTGGACCATGTTCCACCCCAGATGCTGGACCACCAAGTCTTAATTCAACATCAACTCGATCCCGTCCTTGGACCAAAGCTAATAAATCTACCTCATCCTCTTCCTCAGCTAACGAGGATGGGTCCATAACTGGGTCAGGTAAAGGACTATCATGGTTAGTACCAACTGTTTCCTTACGGACTCTTCTCTTTAAAAGTGAACGATGCACGTTCCTTACCTTGGTCAGGTCATCTACAGGCGCAATGGTGTACACTACACCACCCTCCTTGGGTGCCCTTGTCACTTGATAGACCACTGGGCTCCACAGGTCCTGGATTTTATGGCGGCCCCTTACCCCATAATCACGGAGGTACACCAGTTGACCCTCCACCAGTGGTTCATCTCGGACGTGCTGATCATGATTGGCCTTGCGCCTATCAGCCATGACCTGCAACCGTTCCCGTGCACCTGCAAAGGCCACCTGGAGCCTCGTTTGATGTTCCAAGACCCAGTCATTCACACTACCCTCTCTTAGCTGTAGTTCTCTCCCCAACAAAAAATCTATGGGCAATCGTGGCTCCTGACCAAACATCAAGAAGTGTGGCGATTCCCCTGTGGTCTGATGAGGGGTGCTATTATAACTGAACACTACCTGGGGAAGACACGCTACCCAGTCTCGTTTCCTGAACACTGGCAGAGTACGCAACAGATTGTGTAACGTGCGGTTAAAGCGTTCACACTGGCCGTTGCCAGCCGGGTGATAAGGGGTAGTACGAGACTTCACCACACCATAAAGCTCACATAACTGACGTATCAACAAAGACTCAAAATTTCGTCCCTGATCCGAGTGGAGACGGCCCGGAACACCGAACCTGTAAAACCATTCGGTCACCAGGGTTTGTGCCACAGTCTCCGCTCGCTGATCCCTCGTTGGAACAGCAAGGGTATACTTGCTGAAAACATCAGTCATCACCAAAACATTTTCGGTGCCAGAGCTTGTGGGTTCTAACACTGTGAAGTCCACTGCCAAGATGTCATTTGGCCTAGATGACATTAACCGCCCCATAAAAGTCTGAGCCAATGGCTGGGTGTCCTTGGCTGCCTGGCACCGGTCACACTCTTGACACCAGCTTGCCACATCCGAGGACAAACCCGGCCAATAACACCTCTGTTGCACTAACTCCATGGTGCGCTCTCTGCCCTGGTGTCCATGTTGTTGATGCAACTGTCTTAACACCTCTGGTCTCAAGGCAGCAGGCAAAACCAATTGTAACATCTCTTCCTTACCATTAGGGCAGTAAACCCGACGATACAGCATACCATCTAACTCCCTCAACCGATCCCACTGGCGGAGCAAGGTTAAGGCCGCCTTAGTCATTTGGCGCCGCTCATCCGGCCCTGGGCGATTTCCTTGTCTCCAAAATCGCAGCACTTCCCAAATAACTGGGTCCGCTACCTGCAAAGAACGCAACTCACCAGCAGAATAACCAGGCAGTGTAGAGACCATACACTGGGTCACTATGCCCACAGAATCTA
Source organism: Carassius auratus (assembly GCF_003368295.1). NCBI lineage: Eukaryota > Metazoa > Chordata > Actinopteri > Cypriniformes > Cyprinidae > Carassius > Carassius auratus. The sequence continues at coordinate 11,784,711 of NC_039271.1, forward strand.
CCCCAGTTAATGACCGCAAAGACTCAGGAATTACAGTGCCTGGGGTCAAACCATCCAACCCACCAGGTTCCAGAAGATCCCTTCTGGACAGCGCATCAGCATTCCGATTACTCTTACCAGATCGATACTTGATCTCGAAATCGAAAGCCGCCAGCTGAGAAGCCCAACGCTGCTCAGTCGCCCCCAACTTTGCAGAGGTCAGATGGCTAAGGGGATTATTATCCGTGAATACCACACACTTGTTACCCAACAGATATTCACGGAATTTCTCCGTCATGGCCCACTTGAGCGCAACAAACTCCAACTTCATAGAGCTATAATTTGACATGTTGCGCTCAGTGGGCCTTAAACTACGGCTGGCATATGCCACTGGTCTTACCTTACCTTCAGTTTTCTGGGAAAGGACTGCCCCTAAACCTTGATAACTAGCGTCCACCTCCAAAATAAAAGGTTTAGAGAAATCCGCATACGCGAGTACTGGGGCGGTAGTTAGTTTCTCCTTTAACGCCTCAAAGCTCACCTGACAGTTTTCACTCCAGGCACTAACAAAACTCCTACCTTTCTGCTTACCCTTTACACCAGCAAATTCCCCCACCAGTTTATGCAGCGGGGCAGCCAACTTGGCAAACCCTTCCACAAACCGCCGATAGTAGCTGGAAAAACCCAGAAAGGATCTCAACTCTGCAATGCTAGAGGGACGAGGCCACTGGGCCACAGCCTCGATCTTACTAGGGTCGGTTGCCACACCCCTGGAAGAGATAACATGACCCAAATATTTCACCTCTTGCTGAAGGAAGGCACACTTCTCTAGCCTAGCCTTTAACTCTTCCCGTTCTAGGCGGCTTAACACAACCTCTAACCTCTCCAAGTGTTGAGTGATCGAGGTGGAGAACACCACAATATCGTCTAGATATAAAAGTAAGGACTGACACTGTTGGTCCCCGAATACCCTCTCCATAAGTCGCTGGAAGGTAGAGGGGGCATTGCACAACCCAAAGGGCATACGATTCCATTCAAACAGGCCAAATGGGGTGCAAAAAGCGGTCTTCGGCTTATCCCCCTCTGTGACAGGGACCTGGTTATAACCACTAGCTAAATCCATAGTGGAAAACCAACAGGCCCCTGTCAACGCATCCAGCGACTCCTCAATCCGAGGCAAAGGAAATGCATCCTTTCTAGTCTTGGCGTTTAACTGGCGGTAGTCAACGCATAAGCGTAGACTACCATCCTTTTTTTTTACCAAGACGATTGGGGAGGCATATGGGCTGCAACTTTCCCTAATTACCTGAGACTCCAACAGCTGATTGATGTGGGCTCGAACAACCTCATACTCAGAGGGAGGCACCCGGCGATGTCGCTGACGCACAGGGATGTCATCTAAGAGTGGGATGTCATGAGATATAAGACTTGTACATCCCAAATCACCGTCATGTTCAGAAAATACCGTCTGATATTTTGTAAGCAAGGCCCTCACCTTTCCCTGTTCCAGTTCTGGTAATGCAGTCAGATCTACTTTTGCAATCTGCTCTAAAACGGGGGCACTAACTGCTAGAGTGGCTTGAGAGTACACATTTGCTGTAGTGGATCTAACTTCAGTGACACCTGCTGGCAAACTAACAACATTCACTCTAACCAGGGTACCCAATACTCTGCGTGGATAAAGGAGGACATCAAACGTGCCTATGTTGACCACTGGCACATAAACTGAGCCTCCAATCACTCGCACCAAGGCGGGGGATGCCAACAACCCTTCAGGTAACCCAGACTCAATGGGCTCGAACAGTACTGTACTACCTAACAACTGTTCTGCACAGGTTGCTGCAACCAACTTAATAGTACCACCTGTGACACGACATGCCCGAGGACCGCGCACCCTTACCTTAGTCATACACTCAACGAGAGATTGTTCGCTACCTTGATGGCAGTGTTGTAAGGCTTGAAAAACTGAAAGTGGCGCACTAGAAACCGGAGGAAAATCAAACAAAGAGGGGCCATGCTGTCCAAAGAGCTCCTGGTAGCATCGCCCAAGTACATTCATCCCCAACACACCAGGGACTTGAGAGCGCAAGCCACCAGGAGGATCCCTGACCACCAGCACCCCACATCGCGGAACTATCCTACCACAGAGCTCAATATCCAATTCCATATAACCGATATATGGGATTGAGAGCCCATTTGCAGCCCTTAGCTGCAACCAGGAACATGACTTCAAGCGCTCATGACCCCATGGCTCAAAGTGTTGAATAAAACAACTTTTCCGTAATAGTTGATACCATTGAACCGGTGTCAATTAAACAAGGGACTAACACGCCACCAATTGAAACATTCAGATGCGGGCAAGGAGACATTAAATTTGGAACTGAACTAGATTTCTTACCGTCTGAGTCAGTCATTTTCCCAGCCGAGCTGTGACTCTTCAGCACGGCGGGAATTAGTTTTCCGACACATTAGCTTGCGACTGCACACCTCCACTGGCTTGATCAACACGAGAACGTAATGGTGACCGGGGCATGACACGTTCCCCCTCGCATTCCCGTGCAAAATGGCCTGGTTTTTGACAACGCCTACAGATAATGGGCCCACTACGAAAAGGCTGGGTACGAGGACGATGGGGGCCTTGCAGACGGGCCATATTCTGGGTAAGCTGATTTAATTGCTCCTGTTGTAACTTTAACATTTCTCTAAGCTCCCCCATTTCAGACTTCTCAGACGAGCTACAACGGCCCTGGACTTCATACTGAAACCCGTGCGCCAAAGGGACAGAAAGGCTTCGACCCCTTGCTCCGCCCGGCATTCCCTCCCGCTCCCAACGAATAGCTTCGCCACGCACCTCCAAGAGTGTAGAATCGGGCTGTTGACGAACCAATTGTTTCAATTCACGGCGAAGAGAAGCGTCGCAAACATATTCGACGAACTGGTCCCTTAATAAAATCTCTGCATTTGGCATGGCATTTGGGGACTTCTGCCTCACTTTCTCTAAGAGGCTCATTAAGGCCAATGAGAACTCCAGCAAGGTCTCGCCTTCCTGTTGCCTCCTAGAGAAAAAGGCTTCCTGCAGGGCAACATAAGACTGGGAGCATCCATATAGCTCTTGCAAAATGGAAAAAATTCTCTCTGGGTCTCCACGCTCAATAACAGGGCGATGTCTAACCTCCTCACGTGCGTTCCCTCCTAAATGATCAAATAGGAAAAATGCCTGGTCTGCCACTGACAAATGACGAGTTCTTATACAAGCTTTTGCTTCCTCGATCCATTCATTGATGCCAATACCCGATCTACCATCGAATATTGGACATTTTCTATCCCTTGGAATAAACACAAGGCGTTCGGTTAACGTGGCACTAGCACTAACGGTTTGATCAGTAGGTGGCACTACAGATTCTCGAGAGGGGCCAGCTATAGGACTAGATGGAGCAGCATGACTCTGCTCCTGACGCAATTTCTCATTATCCGCCCTTAATTGGGCAACAAGATCCCTTAATTCCTGCAATTCCGCTTCCATTTGTTTAAGGGAAACTTACCAAACAAAAAGCTATGGGAACCCACTGCTGGGACACTCCAAGTCCACTGAAATGACACTGCTGCTTTGTTCCACACACTCTAAACACACAAAAAAAGAAAAAAAAAAAAAAAAAAAAAACACAATACAAGAAATCACCAACTAATCCATCCACAAATCACAGCTAAACATTTAGCCAAATAACAATAAGCATCCACGTCTCAGCCCAACAAGAGAAACGACCCTGCCGACTACGCCAAAATGTGGCGGGAAGTTAATTGGGCAAACTGTAACTCAGCTGACTACGCCACCCTGTTAACAGGGAACATTATTGTAAATCAATCACCTACTAAAAGCACACAGGAATGTGGTTTCCAAAGACAGAGGCAAGAGACGTGGATACCAAAAATACAAAATGTTTATTTCAACAATAAATATGAATATTAATCTTAAAAAAGTCACTATGGACGGAAGTAGAGGAGGCATACAAAACAAAAGGAAACCGAGGCTTACCTAAGGCAGGTAGGCTAGCTTAATGAGTATGTGGCTACTATATTGCCAGAAGCATAACACCAAGTGCACAATTCGCACCACACACACACACACACACACACGGTAAGGTCAAGCGTGAACACACTGCACTCTTTGACAGAGTCCCACCACCGCACACAAGGGCCAACTAGCAGTCTGCCTGAAGCCTCGGTTCCTATAACAAAAGACACAGTTAATCAAATTTAATTCTCAAAGAAAGATCAAAGAAATAATAACAATAATAAAAATACTTAGCAGTTGAATGAAATACAATGAAACAAATAAAGACTTAAACCAACCAAATCAAAACACCTGGGAAGTTGTAAAGAATTAACTCAGCTGGAGGTGAATACTCACCCCAGTTTCATGGCCAGGTGCCAATTAAATGAAAACAAACTAAACAAAACAACAAATCATAAATCAGGCACTTACATAACCAAAGTAAAACAACAAAAATGTAATATAACAATGAATAAGAATGAAATAAATTCAAAAAAAGACAAACTGAAACAAATTACAACTTTCACAATCCAATAGGCAGAACGCAGAAAAGTTGATCAAATGGAGAGGACCAATACCCGCGCCAACTCACGCCTCTGCGTTAGATTGCAAAAACAGACATGAACTAAACATAAACAAAGCAGCAGCATCAAAATACGTTGCCCCACAGGCTGCACTGAATGAATCCTCCTTAAAACTATTCCACCTAAAAAGGATTAAGTAGAGCATTGATTCGTCGCACCAAACACCTCAAATATCAACAGGGATGGTTACACATACCTTTTTATCGTAGCTATGATCACACGTCCAGCCGCACACGCAAACAGACATCAAACCGGCAAGAAGGGGTGGAAATGCAGCGGAAGTGCATTTAAAAGCAGTCGCCAAGCAACATGAGATGGTTATATGTCGGAAACTATGATTCAAAATAATGCTGGTTACCACAAGCGCACCACTGATTTGCATTCGCTAGCAAGCACATACCTGCAAGACAGGAAGCGTCTAAGTCAGGAAGGGGCGGGCCTCGAGCAATGACGCACAAGAGGTGAGCACAACACGGTGCATTAAAAGTCCCCTTTTATATAACCGTGAATGTGTATGATTGGACAACTGATGAAACAAATTTAAAGAGGAGACACCCAAGTTCGTCCCACTACACATATTTCCCTTCTCATAACCTTCAAATTCTTCATCTACCATTACTTAACATTCTCTTTTCACTTTTTCTTTTCTATTTGTTGGCTCATATCTGCACCCAAGTATTTTGATCTCAGTAGCAGTCCCATCATTTTCTCATTCCATCTTCACCAGGGAGACTCTTTGCGAGTCGTTGCAATGGTCTTTCCCTCGTTGGCAAGGGTGGGTCGTTACTAGCACGCCCTTCATCCCTCACTTCATGCTGTGTGGAGTTGTTGAAGCTGGTTGGATTATTTTAAGGTTAGAGATGTGAACTCAGGTGTCACTCTGTAACAATTTTGCTGATTAATGCTAGGCTCTCTCTTGAGATCATAACTGCGCCCTCACTGGTTCTCTTTGATGGAGCGAAGCATTCCTTGGTCTTACTGGAACTGCTGTCACCTGTAAATGGAAAACTTAAGAGTTTTTTGTTAGTGTTATCAAGCATGCTAATTTGTTCATCTTGCCAGTCGTCCTTCTTGGTGTGACCTGTGGAAATGTAATGTGGGTTGAGGGCTGTCCTGGCCCCTTTTTGAGTTTTCACAATTTCAGTGCTGTCTTTACTATTTTTTAATTCCTTTCAATTTTATTCTCAACAATTTGCTTATTTAGTTATCTTTTTATTTTGTAAACTGAGTTCCACTATATCACTGGATAATTTATCTAAGCCTATCTTGCTCAGTAGCATAGGTCTTTTGCCCTGGAAAACACTCAACCCACTGTATTTATTTTAACAGTCAGAAAGACAATATTTCATCCTTTTGACACAATCAGCTCCATCATGATATGCTGAAAAGAAAGTTAGATGTGGGGTGGACAGAGCAAGCTTGCTTTGCTCTGCCTTCCCATGTTATACGGTGCCATGTGTGGCACTGTTTTTCTTTCTGCCACAACAAAGACCTTGGTACTGACCAGGAAAATTAACCAAATTCATCCATGGTCATTATTTTACTAGGCATAAATTTGCCCTGTGGGCCCACATTCAAATTTGTATACAGCTGTTTGGGCAAATTGATTGAATTGCCTCAGTGTCTCGTCAGACACTCTCTTTCATGCCATACAACACCATTATTCATACTTTTTCACACACTTTCACTCCCCTTTTTTTTTTTTGCCAAACTTTTCTTTTCTTTCTTTCCTTCCTTTTTTCAAAATCTCATAGATGAATGTGTTTAGAATATTAGGCCTAGGCATTGGGCATTTGAGAGAGCCAATTATCATTTCTCAAATGTCATGTGTTTGTCTAATTTAAAGTTTAGTCAAATACTTTTTTGTTTTTGCTCATGAGCGACTCTGAGAAGAGGATTGGAGATCTCTGCATAATCTAGGATCCATGGCCATCAACATTTCCATTTTGTTATCCCCAGTGATGACAGTATATGTGATTTCATGATTTTGGATCTCTGGAATAATTTTTTATTCAATATTATTTTATTCAGTTTTACCTTAGAAAATTACCTTAAAACAAAATGGAGTGACCAATATTTCTATTTTTTCAACCATATATATTTTTCCTATTGTTCATCAGGATACCCTTTTTTATTTATTAATTTATTATCTTCTTTCCCAAAGAGCTCAGCATTGTTGTCAAGTATTCAGTTGTGCATTTTCCCCTAGTTGTTTAATGAAACTGTCTTACTATGCCAAATCCAGCTCCACGTTTATCTGATTGGTGAGTCAAGTACTCACTTCTGTCTGTCAAAGTTATTATTTTTTCTTTAAGACATGAGGCTGGACTGGTACCTATTGAAAAGCAGATTGAGAGAGTTAGTTAAAACACAGAATTTAAAGAAATGCTGTGAGACCAGTGAATAATCAAGATTAAAACATAGTAAATAAGATAATTAAATAAAGTAATTAACATTTGAAGCAGTCTCTATGTGTTCATTGAATATGCAGGACCTGTGCACTGAAGGGATGGAAGTCCTTCTGGTGACATCATCAGTCTGGGCTGTTGTACTGGGTCATCAGTCTGTGATGGCACTCAAAGACCTGATGTTGTGGTGTACGGTCTCCGTTGTTTTTCTGCTTCTTCTCAGTCTGGCTTCTGGTTGCTTTCTGCCAGAGTTTTGCATTTCATAATGTTCTTTTCACCCTCAGGAAAAGTCTCAAGTGAAAGATTCACCTTTTCCTGCTTTGATTCAGTCTTTCTCCATGCTGAAAAGTGTTCTTCTCTTTCAGGAGGGGAGGGGAACATCCGTCAGCCCCTCCCTCTTCTTCTCTCTGCAGCTGTTTGCTGTTTTGCCATTCCTCGACAGACTCCATTTCATTGCTCTCCTTTGTCAAGGCACTGTTCCAGAAATCATCTGAAAGTTTAACACTCAGAGACTGCATTAATCAAATGTACCTATGTAACTTCTGACCAAATTGTTTCTGAGCAGTCAGCTCTTTTTCCAATTTTCACTTTTCAACCTCTTCTTTCAGTGGTCCCTTAATAAAAACTAAATCATCTGGTTGAAAACAGCAGTTCTCTTATTCTATGTTAGTAAAGCAAGTTCTTCATTGCAGGAAAATAGCAAGCATTTTTCTTCTTTGCAAAATGCAGAAATCAGCTACCTTTATTATCTAAATATACTGCAATAAAATAAAATAAACCTTCCTTTTATAACAGCATGACATGCATATGGTAAAATAAGGACTTCAATCATATTTTTTCTTCTATATTTGCATACATGATTCAGAATAATCTGGTATTTGTGAATTAATGTTTCCTAACCAACATAAAATAATTCCTATTATTGTAAATAAAATAATTAAATTTAATTCTTTAAGCAACTAGTTTCCTTCCTATTGTAAAATGCCTATAGCTTTTGAATCAAAATGTCTATTGACTTGGTCACCCAATCTTGCTTTCATTCCACATTGCGCAAGTTATTTCTTTTATTTTTGACATTTACACAAGCCCAATCTCTGAAACTCTGTAATGGATTAACTTTCATACTGTCCCAGGGATAACAAGATACAAATTTTAGATGTCTTCACATATTAGATATAAAGTTTTAAGCACGTGCATGTTTTAAATTCATCTATTCAGACAAGTTATTAAATAATAAATGCATATCTTATTTTAATTAATTTATTATTATATCTATATTCCACCATATCTGCCATCTCTATATTAGTCCATTTCTTGGAACATTTGTATTTATTTTTCTCTAAAACAACCTTCATACAGTTGACTTTATTGTTTTAGGGCTCCTGCATTCCTTTCTCAACACCAGCCACCCCCGTCTCTGTAACCTGATCACTCTCAAGTGATAGTCCAGGAGGGGAGAGCACCTCTTGCTCCCCCCATGTAATACAACTTTACTGTGGAAACGTCCTCCTTTGTTCTCACTCCCACTACACTGGGCTCAGAAAATTTTCTCCCCTTTGTCACAGACATCCTAAATGCAAAAATCTATTATAGATCTTGGTTCAAACTTTATTGATGCTAATTTCCTAACCTCATTCACACTTTCTGCACTCTTTATTGAGCCAGAGTGCTTATTCTTGCATACTTTTTCCCTTTATTTAAGGGATAATCAGTCATTAATTGTCCTTTTATTATCAAGGCTCATCATACATTCATCCCTCTCAAGTGGATTCTAGCTGCGTCCAACTCCACACAGCCACCCTGAAGTGACGGTCCAGGAATGGTGCCCAACCTTTACCAACCCAACACAGAATTTATTTGTTCACACATTCATTCGTCCGGACACAAATACATCCACACAACAAAACACAGCTCACCTAGAGCTCCTTAAGGGCCCACCTATTCTGACCTTCGAGAATTTCACTTATACATTCTCAAAGCGGTATCCGTGGGACTTTTCCTCGCGATTCCTTAATCTGCTTATCCGTTTATCACTGTCCTACCTAGGCCCAGCTATCCGATAAACACAGACACACAGCATGCCATGTCTTTCTGCCTACACCATATTTGTCTTAAATCGAGGTTGCCTTCCAAGGCCTTCCTATTAATAACCCAAATATGTGCATGCAGTTATTTCTTCTGGAGTAAAACCCCTTTTTCAATTTAGATATCATATTATTTTTCTAAATTTGGAAGAGCAGATTTTAAGTGTCCTTACCACTCAGAACTGACCAGTCAACAACACACACTTATTATATAAGCAAAAAATGCTTACCTTATTCTATGGTGGCCACCACTGTGTGTGTGTTGCTCATCAGTCAGCTCAAAAGCAGTCGTCCACTCTGCTCCTTTCCAGTCCCATCTGGGGTGCCAAATCTGTGGTGTATTTTGCCGGTTCTCCAAAGAATCGAACTCGGTCAGGGATTTTTCTCTCAGAAGAAAAGACTTTATTTTAAGCAAAACAAAGCCGAGAGCTCGTTGCAAGGAGTTCTTATGAAATGCTAGGTTGCATCTCATTATATACCCTATACAGGGCGTTTCCAAATAGTCAAACTTTTCCTTATGCTTGCGATTTTGATCCCTCCCTAGGGAGGAGGGCCCCTACTTGTTTTTGTATAACGAAAGGCCGTTTCCGGCCATATGTTTTTCCTAGGTTTTGTACATTCCAGGGTGTAGGCAACTTTCTCTCCATTACCTATAGGATTATAATGGAAAAACAACTAGCAACAAAAATGGCTTGATTCACATTGATTCTTCTTGATTGATTAAAATCTTACTAATAAAAATCTTCCACAATGCCACGTAGAATTAAGGCAGTTCTGAAGGTGAAAGGGGGTCAAACACAGTATTAGTATGGTATTCCTAATGATCCTTTAAGCCGCATTCAGACTGCACGATTTTAGCCCAGTTTTTGGCTCGCCGACAGGTTTTGAGAAATAGGCGACAAATGCGCGAAATCACAGGTAAATCGGTGACAATCATGCAGTGTGAATGAGCAAAGATGCGATCTGAGAGAATTGCCGATGCCCGTGAAATATTTGGCATACTAGATATCTGGACCTGTCGGCGATTCAGAATCATGCTGTGTGAAAAGTGTTCTGACTGAAAACTACATTGGCGATGACCGACAGCCAATGAGAGAGCAAGATACAGAGCAGCGGGGAGTTCGGGGAGGAGTTATAGACCACAATATCAGCAAGCATGATATGAGAACACACAATCCTTGTTCCTTGCATCTCCCCAACCATTTCCTCCTCCATAATCTACCTTTCTTTTTCTTGTTTTCGCTGCAAATCATCGCGCAAGCAATTCTTACTGCAAGCTTCTTGCAGGCTACCATTTTTAGTAATAATCCTAGTTTCACTAGAGAACTCCACGCCTCATGATTTTAAATTAGTAGTTTTTTGAAGCTGATTTTTTGTAATCTGGACATGAACACGTAAGGTTATCTTTGCAGAGCAATGCTTCTTGTTTTTTTTCCCTGCTTAAGGCTTGACAAACAGTGCATTTATATAGGTATTTATTATGCTTATATTCCACATTGCATTGTTATATTACATCTTTAGTGGTCAAACTGCCTATTTTTCAAATGCTTAAAACAATTCAAATGTACAGTATAATTATTGCAATTGAACCAGAGATTTCACGCTCTAGAAAAGTGCATGTCACCCTCCAGTCTTTAGAGAATGAACAAGGAAGATTCTTTCAGGAAGTTTGGTCTTTAGTTGCTTTACTGTCCGTTTCAGCATCTACAAGACTGAATCCTGCAGGAGAGCCGAGGCTCTCTGACTTCTCCTCAATGTCTTTAGTGTGTGGTCCCCCCTGAGGGAGATCTTCACCAGAGGGTTTCTCAATCTCCTCTGAAGGACAAGTGTTTTGCGGAGGCGTCTTTGATAAGGGACTTGTATCATCAGGACGCAAAGAAGCAACAGCCTCCTCCTTCACGCCAGGAAATGTCCGGTCTGGATACAAGAGTTTCAGCTGTTCCTCAAAGTAACTCTCTAGATTAGCACCCACACTGGCCATCTCCGTGTCTTCCTACAAACAACATGAATACACACCATTAGATGTCACGTGCAGTAGGTCTCATTCATGCAGTACCACCACCGTTCTTTTGTGTTGAACAGAAGAACGACATTCATATATGTTTGGAACAACTTGAGGATAGGTACATTTTTGTGTGAACTAACCCTTTAAACGAAGTTAAAATATTTTTCACAGCCTTTGAGCAGGTTTCGGTTAACTCGACACATTATCTAGCAGTCAATTAACCTAGAAAACTTACTGAACTGAAAGAACCCGCCCAAAAATAAATAAATAAAATAATGACACTTCTCTGATGATGTCCAAAGCTTGTCTTATAACCACAAGCGTCAGTATGCTTCCGTATCTCAAATAAATAACTGTTTTAAATATTGTAACTTGTATAGCAATCTCAACTATGAAATAACAGCTGAAAGGCTAGGTTAAAATAGACATAACTGCAGATATGTAATGAACCCCTTGAAGATATAGTTGAGAGAAATGCTTTGTTTCACAATTACTACTCATAATATAATAATACAGTAATATTGTAAACTAACGCAAGTCAGCATACCTTGTGGAAAGTTGCACAGTTTTTGAAAATCAACCTGACGTCGTCCACAAAGTCCTCAGTGCTCTTGTATCTGCTGACCTCCAGTTTACTTCTGATCACCGACAGGTCCATTGGCGTCTTTATTATCTCACTGTACTCTGGCATCGACTGCAAATTCGAAGAGTGAACCAGGGACAGATCAGAAACAGTCCTAATCATTAATAAAAAAATAAAAAAAACTACCGCTTTGATCCAAACCCTAGTGAATATATGCGAAGAAAAACCTAATTTATTATATTCATCTTACTGACTGATTAATGAACCTATCAGAAACAACAAATCACAAAAATATATATTTTTTGTACTGTGCCAGTTCTTGTCATTTATAAACGCCACCGTTTTTCCATATTTCACTTTGTACTTCCCTCAGCTGATACGTACCTCTCCCGTCTCAGTGCGTGCACTCAATCATTATAGCGTGCGGCACCATGTTAGCATTTAGCTTAGCACCATTCATTCATTGAGATCCAAACAGGGATGAATTTAGAAGCTACCAAACACTTCCATGTTTTCCCTATTTAAAGACGGTTACATGAGTAGTTACACGAGTTAGTATGGTGGCTCTGAGCACTTTGCAGCACTTCAACCTCGGTACAGTAATATAATCACTCCTTAAAACTCCCCCTAGTCATGTAACCATCTTTAAATAAGGAAAACATGGAAGTGTTTTGTGGCTTCTAAATTCATCCCTGTTTGGATAAGGAATGAATGGTGCTAAGCTAAATGCTAACATAGTGATGCCGCGTGCTACAGCAATTAAGTGCACGCACTGAGACGGGAGAGGTAAGTATCAACTCATCTAATCTTGAGGGAAGAACATAGTGAAATATGGAAAAACGCTGATGTTTTCCTTTAAGCTAATTTTCCTTTCCAAATTATAATTTCTGTAATGCAAAAGAAATCTCAATACCCTTCTAAAAACAATGATTTGCTTATTCATATCAGCATAAAACAGAACGCAGTAGAAATATTACTAAATGTACAAATATTTTAACATTTAATGATTTGAATTTTTCTTTATTTTTTCGTTACTTAAAATTTTCTTATTATACTTATTTATCATGAAAATAATGTTACAATGCAAAAATTACCATTTATTTTATAAAAATAGGCTCAGATTTTTCTTTACTTGATGCAAAATTCCGTTTTTCTTGGGGGTGAAATATGACCCTGACGTGTCTAAAACATTTTTGTTTCCCAAATGAAAATCAAATCTAGTTCATGTGTCTACAATGCCATGTGAGATGGAGGATCTTACAGATGGTGTTACAGGCTCCTGAAAATCCGTGCTGAGCTCATTGCAATAAAGACGAAGCAGTAGCCGCTCGCATTTCTGCATAAACAAAACACAAAATTGAAGCTGTTTTTAAAGATTTTAATTTCAAATTTTAAAACTTAGTAATTCTAAAGTGAAACCTAAAAAAAGCAGAACTAATTGAAAGCGGTTCATACTCTTCTGTCCACAGGAGTGAAAGCCTCAGAATCTGGATCCTGCTTCACATTGTTCGATTCTTCGCTACCACTGATGTTATACTGCATTTCAGGTGAGGTAAGGTCACGGCAGAACGTACAGTACCACTTACCACTACAGATACACACAAACACAACATACATACATGACTGCAATAGAATTAATCAAATAAAACTATTCTCAAAATCTGACCATTCTCAAAACCTTTGTTGGAAATGTAACAATTTCCAATGAAGATGCTTGCTTTGGGATAATATAACAATTTTTGCTGCTTAACATCTTTGTGGTAACCATCTTTAATTAACAGAAAAAAATTAATAACAATTTATTTAAAATATTAATCTTCTGTAACAGATGTCTTTACTGTCACTTATGATCAATTTAATGCATTTTTGCTGAATAAAAGTAGTAAAAATCTTACTTACCCCAAACATTTGAATGGTAGTGCATCATGGTTTCTACGAAAATATTAAGCAGCAAAAACTTTAGTAATATTAATAATAAGAAGAAAACTTTCTTGAGCACCAAATCAGCATTAGATTCATTCTAAAGGACCATATGACACATGAAAAATTTAACTTTGCCATGACAGGAGTGAATATTTTACCATATTACATTTTTTTTTATAAATGCAACCTCGGTAAAGAGACTACTAGCCAAAACTCTGGAATAATTAACATTTATTTGTATGTTTTTGTACAAAGTGTATATGCACACCAAATTAATAAAAACATTTATTTTAAATCCTTACAGTTTAATTGAATTCATATTTTGAGTTGGATCATCTGATACCTTGGAGATGTGGTTAGAGTGGGGATATGGCAGCTGAGGTGGAAGACTTTCGGACATCTGTCACAGCAGAGCAGTTCTCCTCCGTTCTGGCACACCGCGCACCAATCCTCATTGGGGTCGTCATCTGCTTCTGGGGTCTTCTCTGACTGCTGCTCACCTTGTGGCATTTGAGACTGAACCCCTGTGCTGTCCGGAAGACTGGCTTTAACACTGCTCTTTACCTATAGATAAAAAAAATAAAAAATAAAAAAAAATTACATGTCAAAAGTGTATATGTATTGTGAAAAACTGTGATTTGGGTGTAAGTGACAAACTATTGAACATGAATTTGCAGTCGCGGTTTTAAAAACAGTTTTGGTCTATTTGGTTGTCAACCAAATGTCACAACCAAATAATTATGATGTTCAAATCTATTCCTTCCATGATCTGGCGTGGAATGAGGAAAATCTTACGAAATGAACTTCATCGTCATCCTCTGGTTCATCTTTGATGACAATGACCGGGCCTGGAGACGTCCTGCGTCTCCTTTTGGTGGAAGGGTTTGATGGGCCACTCTGCGGGGCTTCAACGCGCTTCCAGGAGCCAGAACTTGAAAAACACACACACACACACAAAAACAACTAGATGTGCATTTTGTGAAAGAAATGGCAAGATAGTGATAGAATGGAGGCTTTTCATGTTGTGATAATTCTGAAATAAAATACTAATGTAAATATGTAACACTATGTGTTATCTTAGCTTTGCCTAAAGGACCATTCAACACCAAGAACAATAAAAATTGTTCTCATTATTAAAGAATAGCAGAATCCACACTACAACTATAACCATAAAAGGCCAGGAGAAACGATTTTGTTGGAATCAGTTTCAGAACTATTTTTTCCAGCTGATGAGCAAAACAAACATTGACAACCAATCAGAATCCATCTTGAGCGAAACAAACATTGACAACCAATCAGAATCCATCTTGAGCGAAACAAACATTGACAACCAATCAGAATCCATCTTGAGCGAAACAAACATTGACAACCAAATCAGAATCCATCTTGAGCGAAACAAACATTGACAGCCAATCAGAATCCATCTTGAGCGAAACAAACATTGACAACCAATCAGAATCCATCTTGTGCGAAACAAACAATGACAACCAATCAGAATCCATCTTGAGCGAAACAAACATTGACAACCAATCAGAATCCATCTTGAGCGAAACAAACATTGACAGCCAATCAGAATCCATCTTGAGCGAAACAAACATTGACAGCCAATCAGAATCCATCTTGAGCGAAACAAACATTGACAGCCAATCAGAATCCATCTTGCTACAACGAGCTCAAAAATGTAAAGCAGCAGACGCACGAACGCTTAGAATAAACAGACAATGTCGTCCACTGGCGTGGACGTTAATATCACTATCTTTATAGTTATCGTTCTTGGTGTGAACGAGGCTTAAATCTGCTGTTATCAATCTTTCTATAGTATTTTCCTTATATGGGGAGTCATGGATAAAAAATAAAAAACAAAATATACAATTTTGTCGTCAATATCATACTCCCCTATATAAACAGTTCTAATGACTTTTGGATACGTAGCACATATTTTGACTTTTTGCCAACTTATTTTTTATTTGATAGGTAAAGTCCAGCTTTACAAGCTCTAAAAGTAATCTTCACATCACTCTCATTATAATGAATAAAGTTACATACGATTGCAGTGTTAACTGCTTCATTAATTAAATGGGAGTGATTAAATGTCGAAGAATCTTCTACGAAGGAAACAACCATTTACACTATGATATACTTTCATCACCTCTCATTTACATCCTCAGCTTGGTCTCAAATGGTTATAATAATTCAAAACGCAGATAAATGCAAGACTGAAGACCAATCCCAAATCGAGATGCAAATCATGGCAAGTTGATAAAACATCTTAAATCTTTCAAGTACAACAAAAATCTATACAAAGCTAAGTTTATATATGTTAAACATTTCTAGATGAATTAACTATAGAAGAGAACAAGAACATAACGACTCAAAAGAACTCAAAACTTTGAGTTAACAGAAGAATATTTACCTGGTCTTTGGTTCTGTTGAGGTCACGGACATTTGTATCCCTTGTACTAAAAGTCCAATAAAATCAAGACAATATTCAGTACTGTAACACAAAGTATTTGATGAACACAGAACATGAACTAGCAAGCCTTCACGTGTCTAATAAACTAAACAAGACAAGGTGGTTACCAATAGCAGCCATTAGTTTTTGCTGATGAAGCGTACCAGTTGGCTCCGTAGGTGTGGAGAGGTGACTGGGTTGATAACTGGGCCTTTGAGCAGACAGCAGCGTGCTGGGTTCACATCTCCTGTTCAGGTACGATGTTGCCTGCATGTTTTGCTTAAAATGTGCAAATGGAATTTTGCGTATGCATTATTAAATATGAGACTGGAGTTCTAGAATATATTCATACATTAGTGCTGTCAAACTATTAATCGCAATTAAATCGCATCCAAAATAAAAGTTTTTGTTTAAAAAAATGTGTGTACACGCTGCAACATATATTTATTATGTATATAAATATAAATACACAAACATGCATGTATATATTTAAAAAAAGATTTACTTGTGTATAAACATATTCAAACATAATTTAAAAATAATTTATATATGAACAAAAAAAATTCTTAAATATAAACGTGTAAGTATGTGTATTTATATATACATAATAAATACAGTAAACACACTACACATACATATATTATGTAAACAAAAGCTTATTTTGGATGCAATGAATCATGATTAATCATTTGACCGGACTAATTTACACAGAAACATTATTTTAAATTGCAAAATAATTTCATAATATTACTGTTTTTATCAAATTTTGGATCATATAAATGCAGCCAAAAAAATAAAATAATAATAGTAGAGTTTTTTTTATAGCCTGATGTCATTTATACTGTTTATGGGTAATTGACACAAAATGAAACATCTTCATATGTTTTTCTTTCTGGCCTGTAGGTAAAAATCTAATATTTATTTTTAATTGAAAGCAAAAGAAAAAAAAGGGGCTTAGTTGTCACAATCGATACATTTTATCCGATTAATTGTTCCACAAATAGTTGCAATAATGCTTTAATTGTCTGTTTTTCTTTTATTTACAATATAAACTTGATACACAATTATCTTGTATTATGCAAACGAACGTAACTTCCCTTAAAACTTGAGAAAAAACAGTGCACACATGGAATGTGATAAATAAATGTGATGGACAAAATTAAATAAAAAATAAATATAATATTAAGCCAACCTGAATATTATAAGATTATTTTCATTATTTCATTAGATTATTATTAATAATATTATTTAATTACATATGATTAAGCAGCAGCAAATTATATCGCTGAATATATTGAAATATATTTACATTAAACAAACATTATATTTGCAGTAATCATTACATAAACTTACATTTACTGTTTATTTTTAAGTAATGACTTTGTCGAATTATAAGCTGTAACCAAACTCTGTGACTGAATCCTTCCAAATCTTCCATGTCCACTATCGATTCATATGAAACGTTTAGGATCTGCTTTCATAGCCTGACATCATATAAACTACCCATAATCCAGTACCAATTGACATACACAAAACAGCCCACATATACTCAAGGCTACATTTACTCAAAATTGATTCAAAACAGTTGAGGGGTTTTGTAACCTGTACAGTTTTCACCCAGTGCTGATAACATGCGTCTCACACTCACCTGATTGAACGTCTGTTGAGAGGGAAGTGAAGCGCCGCTGGAGAAAGCAGCACTGTGCGGATAGCGGCTTCTTGGCAGCACCTCCATCGGTTTAGAAGGGTAGGTGGGATTGTTGATGAGACCCCTCAGAGGCTTTAAGAAAGAGAAACAGCAAGTTTAGAATTACACAAGTGTTCTGCCATTCAGAAACGTGCATTATATTAACATGCAGATCTTCAGAAGCTATTACTCCAGTCTTTAGTGTCTCAGGATCCTTCAGATATTATTAACACTTCACCTGTGGAGGTGGGTTAGTGGGATGAAGCATAGATGGGGGGCTCCGTGCACTATATCGCCGTCCGTGTTGTGGCATGCTGGGTAACGTCTGAGATGGCGATCCACCCTGTAAGGGTCTATGTGGAGGTGGCCCTGGTAAGCGCATGCTGTGGTACCATGGCCACTGGTTGGGCGGCTGCTGCTGGCGGTGGGTGTGCTGGGACAGTTTCTCCACCTGCATCTGCAGCTGGGCCAGTGTGCTCTGCCGCTGCTGCTGCTGATGCTGCTGCTGGGACGGGGAGCTCGGGAACCCTGTCTGAAGACCGTCCAGTCTGGGGCCTGGGTTCATCTGCTGGAACGGAAATGGCTGTGGACCGCTGGGATGACGCACTGGAGTCTTCTCTACGACTAAAGAACCTAGAAAAGATTCAGGAATGCTTCCACTTGAGAAATTGTGGATTTGCAAGAATTTCACACTTTTACTGAAGCAAGCCATTGAAAGAAAGATATATTCGGCATGTGCACACTACTAAGTGGACGTTTGTTTTAGAGTGCTCGATGCACTTGTGCATGTGCTCTTGTCTGTATCTGAAAAGGAATTAAGTTTGGCTTTTTATCTTCTAGATTTTGTAAGGATCTTACCGAGATCCACATTTGAGGCCCAAAAAGCGGATCGACTGTGGAACCGAACCAAGCTCTGGGGAACATACGTGATGTTGCACTTTGCTCGCATGAGGTACTGGATTTGACAAGTCATCTGAGATGAGAGAAGAAAGATGAGAGACCATCAGCTGAACATCAGGCTCACCCGGCCTGTCACTATTATTACATACAACATCATTTGATCTGACTGGGTTTATCAGTATCAAACAAGATCAATGTGTACATATTGGAAGATGTAGATAAAAATGAAAAATAATCAAAGAAGAAATGCGATATTTGTACACGTTTCATACTAATGTTGACCGATGTGGAAAGACACTTACCAATCGCTTACAGTACAGGAGGGCCGTCCCGCTGTTACTGGCCGTGGCCCATTTTGTGAAGTTGATCACATGATCGAGATGTGTGGAGAGTGACGTCACATCCTGTTGCTGCTTTTTCAGGAGGGTTTCGTGGTCCTTTGTGATTGCCTAAAAAACATGCTTATGTAACATCACACAGATCACACCGATCATATCTGACTGCGGTGCTTTCCCACTGGTTTAGCTCCAGCACAAAGATTTTACATTAAACATCAAATGGTGAACGCAAAATAACATATGTACCCAAAATGTATATTGTACTGCAAGTTAAGCCTATTTAATGTAGTCTAGTTGGTATTTTCTTCTACTTTGTGTGGGGTTTTTATGGTTTCTTATAGGGTGCTTATATTTTGCATTGTCAATTATGCAGTATTATTTGGTTTTATGACTAAATAAATAAATAATAACAACAAAATTTGTATGCATTTAGAAGTACATTTTATCTAAAGCGACTTGCAGTGCATTCAGGTTAACGTTTTTTACCTAACGTGTTCCCGGGGAATCGAACCCACAACCTTATGCTGCTAACACAATGCTCTACCGCTGAGCCACAGGAACACTATGACTAGTATTAGGTTATTTTTTATTATTATAATTTTTTTGTTTCTTCTTCTTGCTGTAGGTAACCCATAACACACTCAACACCACCAGTTGGGAAGCACTGCTCTTAATTATGAAATATTGGACACTACCTCGAGTTGATTGACTAATAACTTCCCCTTCCTGTTGATCTCCATTATAAGATTGCAGATAGATTTTTTTATCTCATTGGCCACAGTCTTGCGATTTTCATCCACCTGCTGAAGACTGACAAGAAAAGAAGAAAACATTTGTTTTTTTAGATACTAGATTTGTTTACAGTAAGCAGGGTTCCCACATTTTGACAATTTTCCCCACTTCATTTGTCTGTGTTAATATTTCATATAACATTTGATTTAATTAGCTCACGAACCCCCTGCAATTCCCTCATGAACCGGAGACAGTGCACTTTAGAAATGTCCACGATCGTTTAATATATGATCCATTTCCATGTCATTTCTAGGTATTCCACTGAAGAAAACAACAATTTTAAACTTCCTGTATATCTGGATATGCCATGACTGTTATTCCAGTTGGGAACCCTGGCTTTTAATGTTTAGAAGTTGCTTTATGTATATAGGCGTATGACATACCCATTGTTTATGGTATTTGATATGTCCTCTATAGCGTTCTTCTTTTCTTGAAGTTGGCAGGTCATATTTTCCAGATGCTCCTTGTGGTTTTTATATGCATCTTCTAGAAACTGGTAACTGTATTGGGAAAGTCTGTTAGCTGCTATGTTCACTCACTGGTACTGATGAAGCCTTTTACTGCATTCATCAGCAATAAACATTTATATAAAACATGAAAATGCAGTTTCAGAAGTATAACGCTTTCACACCAGTCTCATATTAACATTAAAAGGGATAGTTCAACTAAAAACTAAGTTTCTGTTAGAATTTTCTCAACCTCTTGTTGTCCCAAACCTGTATGAGCTGGTAAGCAATTGAAATTTGTTATCTAATTAACTACATAATGTGGTGATTATTTAATCAAATCACACATCAAATTTGGAGAAATTGCTCTGAAAATATAATTTAAAGTCATTGTTGTGTAAAGCATCAAATAGAGATTACAAAAAGTAGGTTCAGCAAGAAATATTTTGTTTGATAAGATTCATTACATATACTCTTTTGGACCATGTGAGTAAATGATGACAGAATTGTCATTTTTAGGTGAATAAATTATCTCTAATCATTTTTTTCCCTAATTTTATTATTATTACTGTGAAAATATGAAATAATTCCTTTAATAAAATAATACTCTAAACAATAAACTAAAACTGCCAGGAGGTGGTGGTAATGCCTTAATGATTAAGACATCGAGTCATTGATTCATTCGATTCGTTCAAATGACTGATTCATTCAGGAGTGAAGTAAATGGTTCATTGAATGATTCATTGAATCATTAGGCTTGTTCGACTCGAAGCGGTTCATCTTTTGAATCACTCTTCAAAAGATGATGTCATATTGTTTATTTTGATTATCACACTAACCGAAATAAAACAAACACACTAAGACATTTCTCAAAATATCTTCTTTCATGTTCCACAGAAGATAGACATTTGAAATGAGCAAAGGACCGAATTTTGGTTGAACTATCCCATTGAACATTATACATGTTGATAAGAGACGAGCGTCATTAGAATGACTTGTTTTGTTAAAGCCATGGATGCGGGTCGTACTTGTGGTCCTTGTGTTTGAGTAGCTGACAGTCTCTGCAGGTGAGGAGATCGCAGGTTTCACAGAACAGCTTCAACGGCTCCTGTCTGTGGATGTCGCAGAAGACGGGCTTCTGTGTGGAAGCACCCATGGCCTCTGTAAACAGGAAGAGACAAGCTCTTCTCATCTGTGTAACTTCAGAAATGCACTCCTGCAAGTGTCTGTAAAATTCATTTACAGTAGTTGCGGTAAAAGACCTAAATCAGTAGAGTAACCAAGAACTCAAGTCACACACGTCGCTCATTATATAAAAACCTTCACCTGGGTCTCACAAGCTGATATCATTTACAAACGTTTAGGGTCGAACCTGAGGACATGTCCGCGATTTGCTGGACTGTGTGATCTCTGGTGAACTTCACACGCTGGTGAGCGTCGATGCAGGTGACGCACAGGAACTCCGTGCACTCCACGCAGAAACCGCTGGCCTCCGTGTTATCGTCACAACTCATGCAGAGCTGAGCGCGAAAGATGCAACGTCAACTAATGCATTTCATCACAGACACATTGTATTCCAGACATACATATTAGAAGAAGAAAAAAAGAAACATTGAAAAAAAAAAATAAGTTAACTAAAAGATATCATAATACTTAGCCTGTAAATTAATTAATTTATATATATATATATATATATATATATATATATATATATATATATATATACACATTTATATATATATATATATATATATATATATACACACACACACACACACGTACTATATAGTAATAACTACTATATTAATATATATATATATATATATATATATATATATATATATATATATATATATATATATTAATATAGTAGTTATTACTATATAGTACATGTATTTATATATATAAATACATATATATATATATATAGAGAGAGAGAGAGAGTATTACAATTTTTCTGAACGAGTATGTTAATGTAAATATGCAAATGAGACATCATTTATTAAAAATGCCAGGTTCAAAATTCTTAACTTGATCTTTAGAAAGGAGGTATAAAATATTATATAAATTAAGCAAATTACATACAAAAAAATCCCCATGTGAACAAAAAAATAAAAATAAAAACTTTAAATGAAACTTTAAAATGCATTGTATGTAAGCGATACAAAAACAAAAGAAAAAAGTAATGCTTTTTTAAAAAAAACACCTTTACAAAATATGTATTGTATTCGAAAAATACAGACGCAAATCGATAAAGTAAAACAAAATAAACACTTAAATGAGTCTAAGACATACAGTAAGTTTAAGGAGCATGGTCTGACAGAAGTAGACTCACACCTGACAGCTCTTTTCCATCGTGCTGCTCGGCACTTCCACAGAGTCCTTCACAAAGAAATTATCCAAGACTTCAACGTCCATGCACTCCTGCTGACAGACTGGACAGCGGATCGTGCTCACTGATGCAACACAGAAGAGAAGAATGGGAAAACATTTTCAATAACATTTCAAGGACCACACGATGCCCTGACGATGCATCAGCTAATGTCTTGCGAAAGGAAAACACTTTATCAGCTGTTAAATATAGATAAATAGCATCGTTCTTTGTTGTAGCTCGTCTTGTCAAGCAGATTTGGGACTCTGCACATCTGTCATTATTAGAGGAATCTGTGATTTGAATAGTAGGTCTTGTGGAAGTGAAGTCTTACCCTGCTGGCCGTGGCTGGCTGTGCTGGCAGGTGTGTTGCGAGCAGGTAAGCATCTCTTACAGAAGGAGTGCAGGCAGGGCAGCAGTTTGGGCTCTCTGCTGCTGAAGCTGAGCTTACACACGGGACACACGTCCATCATCAGAGCCATCGCCTTCATCATCCTCACACCCTGCTCTTCATCGGCGCGCTTGCTCTCCGCCTCATTCTCCACGACGATCACCACATCACCGCACTGCATCTTCTCGCTTCCAGCCATCGTTTTACTGCAGGAAGAGCGTCAGAAGAAACATCTTCGGTTCACAGCAGTAACCGCTGCTGTAAGTGGCTGCAGTCCGCGCGCTGCTCTTAATTAACATCGGAATAAATCTACACAGCTCTCGTGACAGACGTCACAGACACGAATGCAATCCAACACACAGAATACCGACGGTTTAGTAGCTGACCGATCGCGAATACAGATTATAAACGGGACGCAGCGCTCGGTTATTGACGGACGCAACTAACGACGAGGCCACAGACGCCTCCATTGTGACGTGCCGAGACGGCAGCCGAGGGAGGACAAAACGTCTCACGAGAAAGAAAAAACAAAACAAAAAACGCGCTGTTAGGAAAAAGCGAAAAACAACAACAACAAGAAACGGCTTTATATTAATAAACACGGATCACAATCAAATATAAAGTGTGGTGTTAATTCAATAAATACAAATGTAAGCAACGAAAAAAGTTTGTGAGTTCTACAAAGTGTAACGTTATATGTAATTTATTTTTGTATATATATATATATATATATATATATATATATATATATATATATATATATCTATATATCTTAGTTAAGCCCTCTATCAAGCTGAAGTGAGAGAACACAGAACACTGGTGACACGTATAACCATGTTTTTATGACTGAGAAGACTTGTAGACAGACGTTTATTGACATGTATGTGATTGAGATGACCGCTTTTATAAGGTTCTGAACAAAGAGAAGGACATTTAGGTGTTTTACTCAGTTATCTGGTCATCTTTATCCAGTCGTAGAACCGTGGTCACCTGTGTTACCAATGTCCCACTGTAAAACCTCTTTGAAATTAGGTAAACACAACTTCTTACAAATAATATACTCTGGGAGACAACAGCTGGGTCAAACTAGACACTTTTATTTAAAGGCACAGAAGGCTCACAGCTGCACCTCAGTGTTTACAGGAGATGTGGTTCTGGAAACTATTAGTAATGTCAAAAACCGTCCAAATGTTCAGGTCTTGGTGGGGTAGGGGGGTGCACAATTAACATCATAAAAGTAACAGTTATACAACACAAATACCCCCCCTCAAAAAAGCAATAAAAAAACATTATTACATTCATACAACATTAATATAGAATATTGTACACTTTTCCGACTCACTGTTGCAACTGATAGTTTGAACAAGTAAAGCACACAGTATTGGATATTTTTGGCCGATAGTGAATTTAGCAAGCAGACAATATATTTTAGTTTTACCTTTTCAAATTTTGGATAGTAGTAAATCAGCAAATTAAGGAGAAAAGACAAAATGTACAAGGGGTTTAAACGTTCTAGATTTTAATGTTGCATTTTTAAGAAAGATACAGAAGATATTATGACATACCAGAAGAATGAGACTAGTATAAGAGTGACACAAGCCCATCGATTACGTGAAAAACAAAGGTCTTTGGGCATGTAGATGTTTGATGAAATTGTAAATAAGTTATTAAATAATAAACGATTTCGGTTTCTTTTTTTCGAAGACGTAAAATAAAACGAGGTTTATAGAGATTCTACATGTACAACAACTTGCCGAAAGAAGAAAAAGTGCTACCATATCAGATTGTTAGGGAACTGTATCAGTGCATGTGTGTTTTATATGACTCGGAATCATCATGTTTTACTTATTTGTGATAATATGTTTAAGTGAATATCTTCAGCACAGGTCGATCTGGCATCATTTTGGCCCTAAAGTCTGCCGGCAAATGGGTGGAGTCGCAAATCAACCCTTTCAGTAAGGACCAAACTGTTAAAGACATGACTGGACAGAGCTGTAGAGCAGTCGTGGATGGCGGTAGATGTGGGAAGTGGCCGTGCTTACACAGAGGAGGCCGAGAGAGGCTGTTATTAGTTCCAGGTTTGGTAAAAGGGGGTAAGTGTGTTTAGCCGGATGTACAGCAGCCTCCGGCGGGCGTGGCAGTCAGCAGCTCATCGTCCACAATCTGTACTCCTCTCCGGGCTGTGCTTGTGTGACTCGCGCCGTTCCCCCTCGACCTCTCCTCTGCCTGAGCCGTCTCCATCATGCCTGCAGATGCCAGTGGAAATGACTCAAATTAAAGACAGATAAGTAATAGACTATACAAATATATATATTTTTTAAATGTAATAAACTTTTTGATGTAGCGCTACATGACGCATGATTGTGTGTATGACAGAGTTAAAAAAAAAAACCTCCCTGGTTCTGTCAAACATAAGACTCTTGTCCATTTAGGGAACCCACGTCTTTCAATTAAAATAGCCAATCACCTTTTGGGGGAAAGACTTTAAGTTTTTAAGAATAAATTAAAAAAGCCTCATAAAGTAGATTTTTTTTTTTTACCCCGTTTCTTTCTTTTCTTTTTATTAGCATTTTTTTTTAGCTAAATTTATGATACCATCGTTGTGAAATTGTATTGGTCGTCTGACAAATGAAATCCTGACAAGTAGTTCTGGAGAAAAGTCCACAAAAATCAAGACAGGATCATAAAACGAGTGATAAAAAAAAAAAAAAAAAAAAAAAAAACTATATTCCATAAATGCTAGTTCTGTAATTTTACAGTTGTACTGTAATATATATATATATATATATATATATATATATATATATATATATATATATATAATTATATATATATTAATCGATTATCGTTAAATATTTTTTAAATAAGAAATATTACTATTATAGATATATTTATGTATTTACTTTTAAACAGTATTTAAAAAAAAAAAAAAAATATATATATATATATATATATATATATATATATATATATATATATATATATATATATATATATATATATATATATATATATATATATATATATATATAACAGTACAACTGTAAAATTACAGAACTAGCATTTATGGAATATTTTCTTCATTTTCAAACATTACACCAATGAGCTTGAATTTGGGCAGAAAAATGCTGATTTATAAGCACTTCTCATTAAAAACTTGGGAAGAAAGCGGTCATATTTTGTGTTCCTAAATGAATGCCGTAAGCAACGCAAAAGTCAGATGCTGAAATGGGGTTTTTTGCAGAGCAGCATTAACATGTGACCTGAAAACACACAATAATGAGATGCTTGTGTGTGAAAGAACACAGTGCCATGTTACACTCTGGAGCACAGTTTCAATGAATCGTGAAGCATTCAACAGACAGACGGATATGAAACACAGCTTCTAAAAACAACTTACGTTTACACAGGTCCAGAAACATCTCTTCAATGCCTTTGTTTAATTTGGCTGATGTGTGATAGTGTTTTGCACCCACTGACTCTGCATATCTGGAAAAAATAAATAAATACATAAAAAATAATTAATAATAATTTGGACAAATACAAATTTCCCAAAAAGCCCTTTAAAGTTCTGCGAGCATTACTTTTTACTATCACGAATATAATCTCCCTGATAGCTTAAACATTGGTGTTTTCCTTCAATTAAATGTTTGTTGTTCTAGAGATACTTATTTCTTTGTGGAAAACGCAACAAGAATACTGATTAAAAAAATTAATATATATATATTAAGGTTTGTCTTAAAGGCCAGGATAAAAGCAGTTTGAGAAAAGATATTCATACATTTCTAGGTAAAGATTGTGGCACTTGATTTTCAAATGCAAGACAGAAAAGATCACCATTTAGCGTTCTATTCCTTCCACATCTAGTGGGTAAAGAAAGTATGCCCACATGTTAAAATGAAAGTCTTTTTGAGCTGTAAAAAAAATTAATCCAAGATAATTTCTTCCACCTTTAATACAGTATTAAAACCAACAAATTAAACAAACAAATAGAAACTTTTAGGAAAAAACAATGAATGACTTAAAATAAATGGTTGCAAAAATGTGCACAGCCTTCAACTAAATACTTGGTTGAAACACCTTTTGGTTTTAATTCTTTCTTTTGAATAATAGTCCATCAACACAACATCTTGATTTGTCATTTTTCCCACTTTTCCTTGCAGAAGAGCTCGTGATTGATCACATTGCAGGTGGATCTCCTGTGAACTGGTTGTTCAAGTCAATCGAGTTCTTCTTTTTCTCAAATAGATTTAGGTCTGGGTTCTTAACTCAGCAATTCGGATAACTTTCTTCTTTTTCTTCTGATGCTATTCGTGTTTGAGGTTACTATCAAGTTGAAAAATTATATTCAGGTGTGGCCACATGTTTTTGGCAAAATTTAGGTGGGATTTTTTGCAATCAATGACTTAACCCAGATTGACCACATAACCCAGATACTCTATATGAGATAGGTAACAATTACTGTGTCTTTTTTTAACATCTCTAGCACATTTTAACAATACCGTGATAATACCGATAATACGTGATAATTTTGGTCACCATAATCGGGATAAGAAATGTTCATACCGTTACATCCCCAATATGAAAATTAGATTGTTGCAAGCAAGTATTTTTGATTAAAGATACGTGCACATGAATTTAAAAATAGTGGGCATAGATCGTTTTTAAACTATTACTTTTCAGTGAGAGTTTGAATGTGATTGGCTTATTAAGTACATTTATTTTTTAAATATCTATCTTTTTACATTCATTTTTGTTTGTTTCAATATTACTTTAAAGGCTAAAAAGATCAGAATTTCTGCATTTTTACATCTCAAAACAGGGGTGTACCGACTTTTTATACCCACTTGTGTGAACTGATCTTGTGACTGTTTAATCATGTGACCAGTCTTTAAGTGCATGTGATCGTCATACACTCATAGCCAAAAGGGTATAATAAACCATGTTTAGTTTGAAAGACATTATAGATTACGAATATACAAAACTGTATGTTTACATTTATAATATATACAAAAAAACAAATACATCGCAGTCACATAGACATTTTACTGTATATAATATCTATGACCAATACAGCCTTTTATGAACCAAATCTGATCATTGATTATCCAATACTGCTCAACGCTGATAAATGGAGCCAAATGTATTTATTTAATGCCATATCATCAGCAAAGATACTTATTGTGAAAACTGAATAACAAATGTCATACATTTAACAAGAAGCTATATAAGACAATTACGATTAAAATAACTACACAGAGAGACAAAAAAAAAAAAAAACATTCAGGTGATACTTTTTTTTTTAAAATACACCAGTTCTGAATAAAATTATCTCTGAATAAAATTGTTGTCTATTTACATTAAAAGAGTACAGTCAAATACATTTTTTTAAACAGATTGTACTATGTTCATCTTTTAATAAATAACTGTGTCAGTCTTGTATGCCCTAAACGGCATATAGTAAAAAATAATAACTTAGGTATGATAACTTGATCATACCTAGATTAAAAAAAAAAAAAAAAAAAAACAACTATAAGATTAATTCCTAGGTTTTATTTCAGGTAACTTATTTCCATGCCATTCATCCCATTCCATCTGCCATATGTTATTATTAATGTAAGATTTTAGAAATGGTCTAAGATCAGAAGGTGACTATAAGAGCCTCCTTTTGCAGCGATGCCTGGTTTCTAATTACCAGACAGGCCAATATGACCTAGATTTGAAGAAAAATTAAACCAAATACAGCTCTAGCAAAATTGTAATAAAGTCTTCATTTACGTGTACAAAACCACATTAAACAGAAAGACAAGGTTTCCTTCATATTCCTTCATGTTATCCACAATGCATACTTAAAGTACATACCCCTCTGCTTCCTCCACTGAAACATGTCGCTCTTTTTCCAGGTCAATTTTATTGCCTATAAAAAAAAATATTATAGTAAATGTTCACAGCAGAAAACCATAAATATAATATATATATAATATAATAATATTATATAATATATAATAACATGTTTATATCTTTTTGGCAGATTTGCCACCAAAACCAGTGGAGAACAAGGCATTTGTAGAATTGAACTTCAAACTGTTATACCGAATAAATAAATAACAACCAAGTCTAAGACACAAAGCATAAAGCATGTTAACAAATGATGAACGTTGCTCACCTACTATACATAAACAGATCTCATTCCCCAACATTTTCCTTAATTCTTTCACCCAGTTCTTCACCTGACGAGAAAACAAAGGTTAGACTGTTAGTTTACAGCCAGAACAAATCATATTTACCGCATTTATCTACAAGCTACAATTCAGGGGATAATATTGCGTCTTGGAGCACAATAGAGAACTTGGCAACTGATGTAATGCTTTTATTGTTGGTTCTCATATATTTATTATTTGATTTTGAGGTTTTAAAGTAGACGTAAGGGAGAAAACATTCACCTTCTGAAACGAGTCCTCATCTGTGACGTCGTAAACCAATATTGCGCCGTTGGAATCTCTGTAGTAGATGGGTCCAAGGGCATGGAAACGCTCCTGACCAGCAGTGTCCTGTGAGAAACATGAACACTTTAAATACCAAAACTGCAACTCTAACAGATCAGAAAACTGTGATTGAGAAAACACTCTTCATCCCCTCAAACAAATTATTTCTCAAACTAGCTTAACCTAGAAGTTAGGTTTATGCAGCTGGATCCTGATTAATGCTAAATAGTAAGTGTGAAAGTTGTGACATTTGACATTTGCTCGGAATTGGTGCTCTGCATTTAACCCATCTAAGTGCACACACACAACAGTGAGAAGTGAACACACCATAAACACACACCCGGAGCAGTGGGCATCTACATCCAGCGCCCGGGGAGCAACTGGGGTTTCAGTGCCTTGCTCAAGGGGACTTCAGTCATGGGTATTAAGGGTGGAAGAGATCACTGTTCATTCACTCTCGCCCACCAACAACTCCTGCCATCACCGAGACTCAAACCAGCAACCTTCTGGTAACTAGTCCGGCTCTCGAACCATTAAGCCACAGCTGCCCCAAATAGGGTCAATTATTGTGTTTGACTCTTTTGACTATGAATTCAATAAATTATTCAGTGTGAAAGCAAAACGGTCCCCATTTACTTTTTTAATACATCTACATTTATTCATTTAGCTGACGCTTTTATCCAAAACGACTTACAATTGCTATATATTGTCAGAGGTGCGCAAATCAATGGTGAGAATGAAGTGAATTCACGCACCTGATGGTATTTACCGCTGATTAGAGAACGGGCTTTACTGACGAGATGCGCATTAATCATCGGCCGATTTATATCATGCACGCCTAATCTTTTATCCAAAAATGTATTACATAGCTCAGTGAGAACATTTTAATTCGCTTCGCTTCTGACGCATCGATCCTATCCACCTTTTTCTTGTCGTAAAAATGGGCGCGACCATTTGTAAATTCTATGAGTCTTGCTTCCGGTCTCATCTCGGTCCAGCTTTTTTTAGCTGAACAAAACAGTTAGCTTTGCTGCTTGATCTATAAAGTCGGCGTGTCTTTTACCATTGACTGCACATTGTTATTCTCCTCGTTATTTACCTATAGCGGCTAATGAACCGGAAGTCTCACCCATAGGCTTACTTCCTCTTTGAAGAAAAAGGTGGATACAGCAGACATGCCCTCCAGTCAGCGGTCTCCATTTAACAATCCATTTGAAATAATATCTTGGAAAAACATCCAGTCTTACTTTCTCATTAGATAAGAGAAACAGAATATGAACGACACCAGATTTCATCATCCATCCAAAACACAGGCTTTGCTTAATCTTTTATTCAAGATAAACCTCTACACAAGTGCTACAATCATAGTGTGCAACATGTGGAACTCACCCATATCGCCAGATTTACTCGCTTTCCTGTGATGTTGAGCTTCTTCGTGAGGAATGATGCCTGCAAACATAGGCATAAATTGGTGTTAATTCTACTTCAGAAAACTCATTTGATGTATAGTAATCTAAAGTCATTTAAAGACTTAAATGCAGCAGCTCAGACACCCTACTGTAATGTTTAAAAACATTCATAAGAATTAGGGTTGGGTATCGATTGGGTTTTTTACGATACCGGTGACATTTCGATATTTTTAAAACGGTCCCAGTGCCTAAACAGTGCCTGAACCGATACTTACAAAAAAAAAATAATAATAATAACAAAAATAAAAGAGCCACAAAAAACTATGGATAACATTAAAGAACATTACAAGATATTTAAAATAAATTCATAGAATTCACACGCTCCTTGGATGCTCTCATTTCCCAAGCTTCCCATGATCTGGGTCATTGTTTAATACAAAACCACACATAATGTTACTTTCTACTTTGACAATCTATCTTATATTTAGTCTTTAATCAGTTCTGTGAATTACTGTATGCTCATTCTTTATAAAGTAGCAACAATGTCATTTGTAAAGTACAGTACTGTGCAAAAGTCTTATTATAAGACGGTTATTTATATCTTTTGCTGTAGTGTGTCAGTAGGAAATATCAGTTTACATTCCAAACATTCATTTTGCCATTAATTGTAATAATAATCTAGTGAGATTTTTGAATGCACAAGCAGATATCCTCAAATAAAGTCTTGCTGA
Organism: Carassius auratus; assembly: GCF_003368295.1. NCBI lineage: Eukaryota > Metazoa > Chordata > Actinopteri > Cypriniformes > Cyprinidae > Carassius > Carassius auratus. The sequence goes on from NC_039271.1 coordinate 11,816,330, forward strand.
GTGATCTCAAACTGTTGAACGGTGGTGTACAGCACGAGAAAACATTCATCACATGTTCGGTGATCAAGATCTCTGACTTCTGAACAATGTGACAGTGTTTCTATTATTATTTTTTTGTAAATATGTATATACGGTACATCATATGTTGCTGTTGTTAATAATACTAAAGTTAACTAGTAGATAGATAACTTTGGGTGTATTTGGTAATTATGTCAAATCAAAAACTTAATGAAATTTCTTGATCCTCATTCTGTCATTTCTCAAATGCCATAAGCGAATATTAGTGACAATATCCGTGGGTGTGAATATATTGTATATGCAATATTATGTATATGCATAAATCACAAATAAATTAAATGTTTTGGTTCTCATGAGAAAGAGAAAAACTGATTCTGAAAGCACAGAATATTTGCAAGTTGTGTGATGAATAACTTGGATGTTAAGTCAGTGCCCAAATCAAGACTTGGGGTTAAATGTATGTGAATGTTTACTATACAGTCAAAAGATTTGTAGTAAAAAAAAAAGTACAACAATTTCATATTGTAACATGAAAAACGGCAAGCATAACACTCAAAAATCTGTCAAATTGTGTGTATTATAAATCAAAGTATAGCATTTAGCAACGTCACACTGCAGGCCACTGGTTGATATTTCACATTAAAAACCTTGTTTTTTTTATATAGTTTTTTTTATTATTATTTTTTTACATACATTACTATACACAGTAATATCAGTAGCCTATACAGTAATTATATATTATTTACTCTGTATTATTGTACTAACGTAGCGCTATATGATCTATCGCTACAGGCCCATAATCTAGTGCTTCAATGAAAACGAAACTTAAGAGCCAAACAACTTAACAAGCTAAAAAAATATTTTAATAAACCGACAAAACCACTCGAAACCACCAATAAACGGGTGAAGACGGAGTCACACACATTGGACAGTTTGATTCGGATTAGCTCATCTGACTCTCTCACCTGAAGAGTGGTGATGTGTTTGTCGTTGAATTTGTTCTCGCAGTATCGCAGCACCAGCGAGGTTTTGCCGACGCAGCCCTCCCCCAGCAGCACCACCTTGAACGAGTACGTCTTCCCTCCAGCCGCCGCCATGCCCAAACTCTCCGCCCGACGCGAAAACAAAGCCTGGTTCGAGCCCCTAGCCGAGCACAGCAGCCATAGAGATCCACGGATGACAGCGACACACACAGAGAGCCACCGATCCGCGCCTCGCGTGAAGCCTTCGCTCTGATTCCTCTGTTAAACACTGATTCACTCCTGATGAAGCTCTGCCATCGATCTGGATCTAATGGCGTTGAAGCGCTCCGCTCTGTGACGCTACGGGCTGGGGGTCAGGTGATCGACACGGCCAGATTTCCTATCACTCTCTCTCTCTCTCTCTCTCTCACACACACACACACACACACGGTCGGGCAATTCCTCCAGGGGCGCGCGGTGGCCACATAGACAGTAAAAGAAAAGCACATGATTCTTCCATTGAGCTGCAATCATCAGGACTTTTTTTTTACTTCATAAATTTGTGTGCTAAAATGTATACCTATATTAAATATTTTATTTAAAAAGCTTTTACTAATCTAAATATATACGTAAATCTGCTTCGCCATCCTCTGTAAACATGTTTTACCACAAGCCAACAGGTGATCAAAGACGACTGTGATTGGTTTATCCTGATCGGTGCAGAAGCAGAATGACCAGAAACCACGTGATCACCGTGGTCTGGACAGAGATTTGCAGCTGAATAATAGAAAGTACGTTACACACGTAATGGATCATTTAAATGAAAATGTGAAGAGAGCTTTTTAGATTACTATTTAAAAATAACATCTCCGACCAATCGGGGATAACATCCGGGCCATTAAGCCCCTCCCATTTCGACACCTTACTTCCATTCTATTAGCTGATTATTTTTGTGTTTTCAGAAGTGACAGTAGTTGCTAGAATGTCATATGATTTTTAAAAGCAGCAGATAGCATCTAATTCGCCAGTGGCATATTGCATGTGGAAAATATAAGTGAGGTAAAATAATTAAGATGCGAATGGACGGCTTGTTGTTCATCGACTGTCAAACATCAACTCTTAGTAAACTAACATCCGTTCAGTGTGTGTTTTATTGCTTTTTTTTATTAATCACATGGAAGCGTTTTATGCATGGGAACATAATAACTAATTAAAATTACAATAATATTAGTAGGATAACTTAGTTTAGTTTTATATATATATATATATATATATATATATATATATATATATATATATATATATATATATATATATATATATATTATTCAAACATTAATTTTAATATAGGCCAACCTACTAAAATATTAGTTTTATGTATTTTGTCTGTTACTTTTTAAATCTAAAAAGATGTAATATATATTTATATATATATATATATATATATATATATATATATATATATATATATATATATATATATTTAAGCTGCTTGTTAGGATCACTGTCCAGAAATGAAGAGCAGTCAGAAGGCTTTCAAACCATTGCAGATCCAAGATGGATTCAGCTGCAAGCGTGCTGTTACCCGCGTGGACTAATCACATAAAACGCATCAGGTCTATTTTGGGCGATGTATTTAGGCAGGGCTGCTTGTTGCTGCAAGGTGAATGTCAGACATCAGATTACCATGGCAACAGCAGAGAGCTGCATGACACAGCAGTGAGACTGACCTGAGTTGTGTAAGAACAGAACAGATAGCATACATCTTGGGAGTGAATGAGTCAAAAATGGAGGATTTGTGATGCGCCTGATGTTTATGATCACAAGGTTTTGAAGATGGCGGTGAGGCGTGCTTGAGGAGATTCCTATAGGGAAACTGAAACCGGATTGTTATTGTTAACATTAAAACTTGAAAATGTTGAAACAAACATTCACTTAAATGAAATATAATAAAATGTAAAACATAAAAGAAAAATCTCAACTTATTTTTCAGCTAGTCGCAAAGGCAGCATTTATCATTTTCATTGAGTTTGTACTAAAATAACTAAAAATAAAATCTCTCTCTCTCTCTCTCTATCTATCTATTTATCTATCTATCTTTCCGTCTGTCCATCCATCCACCTATCCATCCATCCCTCCGTCTGTCTGTCTATCTATCTATCTATCTATCTATCTATCTATCTATCTATCTATCTATCTATCTATCTATCCATCCGTCTATCCATCTATCTATCTATCCATCCATCCATCCATCCATCCATCTATCTAATTTGTCTGATCCATGCTGTATATAAAAGCCCAACCCATTTTATAGAGCAGGAGAACTCTATTGGTCTGTCCTGGATCAAATCTGATCTCTAAAGGTTTTCGCACCAAAGATCCAAGTGATGCTGACAATCAAAGGGCCACATTTCTAGCGAGACCACTCTAATATCTACAAAGCTTTTACGTCTTTGGTGCCTTGGGATTTTTAATTTACAGTATGGGATTTTTTAATCCTCTAAGTGCAGGTACTACTACTACCACCACTACAACAACAACAAACAATAGCCTAATAATAAATTGTTTAAAACGTGTATCATTTATTTAGGGAATTTAATTCGGTCACTGTATAATATTTTTAATGTCTCCATGCTACCTATAAGTGTGCTCATATTGGCAAATTTTCTTTGTGCAAATTTCATTTTTCAGCTTGTTTTTTTTTTTCTCCACCTACTCTCTTCTGAGAACTATTATGATTCACGAACAAATCGTTTCTCTGATACGGTTCTTAAGATTCATTCGAACATGATTCAAACATTATCGCAGAGTGTGAATCACTGGACGAAATAAACTTTGATTGTTAGGTGCGTGTTTGTTTGAATGCGAAACAAACTAGTATTTACAGTAACACAGCCTACAGAACTAAATATAGAAAACAGCTTAGATGAACAGTCGGATTAATTCAGAAAAAGCCGCCTTGTTCCGCGAGCTCTGTATGTGTAAAGATGCATTATTTATGTTCTAGCAGGGACCGGACATGACAGGTGTGGATCGGCGTCTGAATTGGTTCTTTGAAACGAATCAACCAAGCGAATCGATTCTCCAAATGGATCCATCCTCTCAGCGCTAGTCACATCGGGGTGTGTGATCCTCAGCAGATGCAGAATAATTGTGTTAAACAGTCATCGTTTCAGTGTCTTAACCTTAGAGACACTGTAGCCTCGACTGGTCTTCATAAAGCCACAATGTATTTGTAATACAAGAAGAAGAATCATGTTCGTAAACACGGCATTAGCCGTTATTTCTTCATTGATTGGATTGCACGTCACAGGTGAGGCTAAAAACAATATCGATAACGTGTGTTTGTTTTAATTCCTGCTGTACTATTTTTCTTATTTGCTATTGTAATGAGTGATCTTGGCGTTTATTTGCAAATACATGGTGAGTTTAATAAAGCGGACAATGGGATCATTTGAAGAGGTAAATAAAACCAGTTTAATATAACTAAAACACACAACAAAGTGAAATATACAGACCTTTATTCGACAGGGAAATGTTTGTTTGGTCAACATTTCTTGTCAGTTAGCTCTAAAATGAATAATAATGCACCCATGTGTCTTTTCTGAAGCTTAAACCAGGTAGACTACGGTAGAAATTGAACATTAGATCAATTATGAGGTTGTCTTGTGGCTGTGTATGCTCGTAGATCATATTGCATGTGGTTCACCTCCATAGTTATGGTTATGCTTCTAATAACAGGCTTAAATGCATCTTCACTTATCAAGCGCTTAATGAACATAACCATATTTGGTCATTTTTTGATGTAGTTATTTATGTAGACTAATTTGAGTGCACTAAAAACTTTCAAACAAAAACTGCTAGTAAATTTCACAATTACAAAGAAACAGCAAGGAACACAATGAATTAAATGTGAAGTGGAAATGTACGCAACATACTCTAATAATGAATGTTATATTTACAAATAGGAAAAACAATGTTTTTTTTATTTTTTTATCTTTTATCAAAATGTTCATCGATTCACTTTACATCTGTCTACTTACATCTTCTGCTTCTTGACCTGGGTGTCTTCCAGACTGAGAAAAATAGATATTCATCATTTTTATTTCTTCCATGGAATGCCAAAGGAGAAATATAATGTAAATTATATTATAATTAAAAAATGATAATGTGCTATATTCTCAGTGTTCTGAAGCCATATGATAGCTTTGTGTGAGGAACAGGCCAAAATTTAATTTATTTACTTCTAATCTTCGTCGCTGGTGCTTTTTTGTCATTTTTGAGATTGACATACCCATTCTCTGTGGCCAGGATGTGCATTTAAAGAAGATGGTCAATCTGGTTTGAAGAGCATGATGATGAGTAAATTATGACAGACTTGACATTTTGGAGTTAACTGTCCAATAAGCCACATTTATTGTCATCTTTGGGTTTATCAACACTTTTAAAAAGGTTTTAAAACAGGGTTTTTACCACAATGTCATAGAAGGACAATTTTGGGTTCCCCTTTCAGTGAACAGTTCTTAAAAAAAAAGAAATTCATATATATATAAAGTTTCATGTATTAGAAAGTTTCCATGGATATTAATGGCTCTTCATGGAACCATAGAATAGATGCCAAAAAAAAAAAGAACCTTTATTTCAAGGGTGAAAGTCATTTATTTCCGTTCGGTTCTCAGGTTTCTCATTTACTTGGCTGCAAGTGTTCCAAGTTCTTTGTTTGTATTGGAGATCCATAACCATTTCCTTTATGCATGATCACACAGTGTTTTACATTCTTACACTCAGGTGGTTTGGAGTTCTTCAGAATGGTTAGAATAGAGCCTAAGTCAGGTTTCATTCAAATTTTGACAAAGGTATATAGATAAGCTTACATAAAGTTATTCAGCTTTTTACTTTTTTCTTGTATATATTCACTGTACAATGCACTTGTTCAGTATGCAAAAATTATATTATAGAAAATGGACAATTGACGTCCTGCAATGTATTTGGTCAGTAGGCTATTTCAGTCATTATATAGTAACAACTATGATGTGAAACTCTGTTTGTATATATTTCAGGTGGCATCTCTGTGGACGATGAGGTTTATCAGATTCTGCATCGGCGCATGGTTAATGGAGTGACTGGCCCCGTGTACCAGCACATGGGTGTTCTCAGTCAGGAGAAAGCTTCAGAATTTAATGGGGAATTGCTTCAGGCGCAGTCTCGTGGACGGGTGGCTAAGCTGATGCCAGCAGTGTTTTTAGAAACCCATTTCCAGAGAAGTCCACAGAGGCAATCAGATGTCAGCTTCCTGCAAAACATTGACCATATGGAGAACAAGCCTGTATCTGCCCACGATACGGTCACAATGGTGAGCGCCTACACAACTTGTGATATTTTTGTTGCTTTGAGATGGCAGTGAAAAAATGTAGAAGCCTGGGGAGTAGAATTAATTGATAAAAAAAGAAGGGTTGGATGAAAAGACTGACATCTTTGCCAGTACAAATGTTTCAAGACGTATACACACTTAGTAGTGTTTTATTTAATAAAACACTACTAAGTAGCCTTCTGTGAATGAAGGCCAACAACACGACTTCATTTTTTTTTTAATTTCAAGGGATAAAATTTATATTAAGATTAAAATTGGAGAAATTAACTACTCACAACTGCTAATTTGTCGCACATCCATTGCTCGAACAACACTGGTTCAACATTATTGAATGTTATTATGCAGGTGGAGTAATAATGTAAAGGGAAAATTCACCCAAAAATGAATATTTAATGTTTATCTGCTTACCCCCAGGTCATCCAAGATGTACAGTAGGTAACTTTCCTTCAGTAGTAAAAAAAACATCTTAAGGCTAAAAATAGCTCATAACTAAATAATTTAAAAAACAATGGGCGTGTCATTACTAAATTAAGGACTCTTACATTTTTGTTCTACGAGTATTTGACAAAGAAACTTAACTCCTAAATCAGTGAAATGTTAGGAGTAGTGAAGAGGACTCCTAAGTCACTAAGAACAAACCACAACAATCCTCATCTTCTCTTCTAAAATGGCTGTTGTCAGCAGTCTACTTCGGAATATAAACATTTTAGAAACATTTGACGATAATGAGCTTTTTAAAAGGTATCTGCTTTGGTAAGGAAGTGCCCCCTTAAAAGTGTTTCAAAATGACCTAGTAATGTACAACAAGCTGAAGGTAGAACAACACTTTTCCAACTCTGATCCCCGACGCATATGGCAGGGCATCCAGGTCATCAGTGACTACAAGTCAAGCAACTCTACTCCAACGGTCACAGACGTCTCCTTCCTTAACAAGCTAAATGACTTTTATGCCCGCTTCTACAGCGACAGCAAGGAGACGGCCACCAAGATCACATTCTCAGCAGACCACCAACCCCTCAAACTCACCTCCACAGATGTCAACACTGCATTGAGCGGGATCAACGCACCCAAGGCTGCTGGCCCAGACAGCATTCCTGGACATGTGCTAAGGGCATGTGCAGAGCAGCTGCAGGGGTCTTCACAGACCTTTTCAACCTGTCCCTCACCCAAGCAACTGTGCCAACATGTTTTAAGTCCACATCCATTGTGCCAGTGCCGAAACACTCCTCCCCGACGTGCCTGATGACTACCGCCCCGTAGCATCCACACCCATCATTATGAAGGGCTTTGAGCGACTGGTCCTAGCACACATCAAAAACCTCCCACCCACAGTGGACCCACACCAATTTGCCTACCAAAGAAATAGGAGCACAGAGGATGCAATATGCACAGTGCTGCACTCTGTACTCACACACTTGGATAATAACAACACATATGTATGAATGTTGTTTGTTGACTTCAGCTCAGCATTTAACACTGTTATTCCCTCCAAACTGACCACAAAACTTGGAGACATGGACATTAACAACTCCCTCTGCAACTGGATTATGGACTTTCTGACCAACAGGCCTCAGCATGTTCTGTCAGGCCACACCTGCTCCACCACCATCATATTCAACACCGGCGTACCACAGGGCTATGTGCTGAGCCCATTCCTCTTCTCCCTCCACACCCATGACTGCAAGCCTGTGCATGGATCCAACTCCATTATTAAGTTTGCAGTTTGCAGATGATACAATGGTGATTGGCCTCATCAGAGACAACGATGAGACTGCCTACAGGGAAGAGGTACAGCACCTGGCCGCATGGTGTGCTTACAAAAACCTGCTCCTTAACACCAGTATGATGATTGTTGAACGTGTCTTCAGCTTCAAGTTTCTGGAAACCACCATCACGGTGGACCTGTCCTGGACACCTCCAGCCTGGTCAAGAACGCTCACCAGCGCCTCTTCTTTTCAGGACACTGTCTTCAGGCATCCTGGGTGAACTTTTACCGGTGTCTGATAGAGAGCATCCTGAGCAGTTGTATCACAGTCTGGTATGGGAACTGCTCAGTTGCTGACCGCAAGGCACTGCACAGGGTGGTGAAAACTGCGCATCACAGGGACACCACTTCCTGATTTTTATGACATTCAGAGAAAACGCTGTCTACGTCGAGCTCAGAGCATTCTTATGACTCCCCTCATCCTGACCTCACCTCTTTAACCTCCTGCCCTCCGGGAGGCACTTCAGAAGCCTCCAGACAAGGACCAGCAGATTCAGGAACAGCTTTTTCCCTAAAGCTGTCTCCATACTGAATGCCGCCCTCTGACACCACACCCCTCTGACCCACTGCACTGGGATATTAAAAATTTTCTATGCATGTTTTTTTACTGTCCATTGCACTAGTGTAAATGATGTTCATAGTATCTGCTTATAGTGTACATACACTTATTACATAATCCATATGTATAGTATGTTCTTAGTACACCTATCTGTATATCATGCTGAGAGTATTTAAAATCTGTAAATTATGTCCATAATACTGCCTTATTTTTGTATTTATTGTACATTTGTAACATTGTAGACACTTTATATCCTGTACTTACTGCTTATTCCACTTCTGGTTCGATGCTAACTGCATTTCGTTGCCTTGTACCTTACATGTGCAATGTCAATAAAGTTTAATCTAATCTAATCTAATCTAAGGACTCTACAACCTTACATTCAGTACCTAATTTTGAACAGAGGAGGGCGCCTAACTATAATCTTTAAATTAAGACTAAACATCAAATGTTCTTGTAGAACAGCCTAACAATACTTTTGGGAAATGCATCTGGGTTTTTTGTTTGATTATAGCTGTCTAGGCATGAAAGGAGTCCATGCTTGAGTCTCTGTGGTCTCTATAGCTCTGGTCGCTATTTCAATGCAAGTCTTTAGGATTTTTCATCTGTTTTATTGTTCACCATTGTTCATCACTTAAGTAACAATGAAACTGAAGAAGCGACAGATGTTTTCTTCTGTGTTTGGATGTGTCCAAGTGTGACAGATTTTTGAAAATGAAATAATGTAGTTGCATTGTTTGTGGATTGGATTTTGAGATGTGGGTGTCCTGCATTCGTCACCAGAGATAAATGATGTTTTGAATGATTCAAGGTGTTTTATATGCTAATTTAGAGATATTAATAACAGTAATAGCTATACTTGCTATTATAGGTTTGACATTGAGTGTGGCTCTGAACAATTGGCATCTGTCTGTACATACCAGATTGAATGATGTGGATGTATGTTTGTCAGTATCACAGTGTGGAGAATGTGTTTTATGGTGGAGGAAGATGAACTCTCTTGCCCTCAAAGCTAATTACACTAATGCACCTGATGTGAAACCTTTGTAAGCTTCTCCACTCCCACAAGGTGTCCAAAAAAATCAATCATGGCTCGCATATATCACCACTTCAGCGCACAGCACTGCCTGTGAGACTCACACATTTATATAATTATTTGCTTTAATGCCGGTGAAGCTTAATAGGGATGTGCTCAGTACACAAAAGGTCATTGCAATTTGCCCATCAAAATGAATGCAGGTTTAAGAGCTACTTCAATGTGGGTGGTACTTAAAGTCAACACGAAATCAACATCAACCCTGTTCATGTCATATACAGTGGGTATAGTAAATAATAATCAAATGTTGTTTGCTTTGCAGCCTGAAATGAAGATGGTTTTTGTTTTATTCAGCTGTATTTACTCAGTGCAACTTATAACATCTAAGTCAGAGATATAACATCAACATGTCCGAAAAAAAATATTAAAAAACAGAATCACTGAGTTGGAAAATTGACTTGTAAACTCATTCAGGTGTAGCTAATCACCTTTTCATAGGCCCACAAAGCCATTTGACTTTTGCATTTCAGTCTTTAACTATAGCAAACAATCATCTATGGGTGGCAAGGTGCGGTCAAAAGATCTCTGGGATAAAGTTAGGAGATGGATACAAAAACATTTAAAAGGCTTTATTAATGTCTAGAAGCACAGTGAAGTCTACAGGTGCATCTCAATAAATTAGAATGTCATGGAAAATATTATTTATTTCAATAATTCAACTCAAATTGTGAAACTTGTGTATTAAATTCAGTGCACACAGACTGAAGTAGTTTAAGTCTTTGGTTCTTTTAATTGTGATGATTTTGGCTCACATTTTACAAAAACCCACCAATTCACTATCTCAACAAATTAGGTTTTATTAACAAAGTTCGGGAGAAGCACGTGCAGATAATTAACACAGATGGAGAGCACTCAGCAATCAATGCTAAGAGGTTTATATACAGCAGTCTCACCGCAATTCATTTGACAGTCTCACAGCAGTAGCTTTTTGGTCTCAGCTCTGCTACCATGTCTAAATTAAGCTCTTCATCCGATGAGGACAGAAACATCACCAAGGATGCACTTTCGCATTCCGCCGGTCCCACGACCATCCCTCCAATGCCGGACGTCACACCTGAGCCGCAGGCTTCTTCACATGGCCGCACACCGGCTGAACAGCCCTACGCTCACCAAGACGCCGAGGCCAGTCTTCACCGCCCTAGGCAAGGCTTCCACCTTCTTCCCCCGGCCTCCTCCTACCGCTTGGCCGTCACGATGATCCCACCTATCGGGAAATGGACCGTAGCTGGATTGAGGGAAGCGCTGGGCAACTCAGACATACAGGCTTCGCGAAAAATTAACAAAGCGGAGCTGTATGTTCTGTATGTTACCCTACAGTCAACTCCTAAAACGACCCACAAGCAGAGCAAAGCCCGCAGGGCCCAAAATTCGCCTGCCCAGCTACCACCGTTATGTTCCCGCACAGGATCCGGCTCGCTTCGCCCATCGAGCCGCAGAAACAGGCCTTCAGCGAGCTTGGGCCGTGCCCCAGATTCCGCCATGGCAGGTCCACACCCACCCCTCAATGAGGCCCAGCCTTCCACCACGGTTTCTGCTGCCGCAGTGCCGCATGCAGCCGGGCCCAGTGGCCTCCCCACAGCCACTCAATTTTATACTTCTGCTGTTCATAACCCTTTTTCCTTTCAGTGGCCTACAGCCCCCGTTGAAGACACTAGCGCGAGGCCATCACTGCTAGCAGCACAGGCCCAAGAATACCAACAATTCTATACACCAGGTTATAACCCCGCCCACTTCCCGCCTCCGCTTACAGCTCAAGCCCACACTTCATCCTATAATCCTTCCTTTTCGTCATACCCTCGTCATACCCTACTAACTTTCTTTTTCAAGCCACAGCGGGTCATCTAAGTGTGAGGCTGCCGCCGACATTCGCAGCCCCAGATTATACCCTTCCCAGCTCTCTCATACAAACTAAATCACCATATTCTCTCTTCACAGCAACTCCTATGCCTGTTCTGTCCAACGCAGATGCCATGCAACCACCACCAGTATCCCAAAGTATCCGCGCACAGATCCTATCAGGTGTGGATGTAGACCTTTCCTCTCTTCTTCCTCTACTCCCCGCAGTGAAACCAGACCGCCGAATAGATTGCGGTGATTTCTCAGTTACCCTAAAAAACACAAACACTCACTTATCTTGTGTTCTTTCATTTTCTGAATTTGCAATTGCCTTTTCCCGTTTCACTGAAATCATCTGTTCAGCTTTCCCCCACAGGCTGCGCGAACTGAACGATTATCAAGCAATCATAGCCGAGCTCGCGCTGTCCTATGGGGGAGGGCACTTCTACACGTACCATAAACTTTTTTCAGCAAAAAGTGCAGTGCGAATTGCACAGTGGAATCAGTGCACATACTGGGGCACACTCGACTCAGATCTCCACAGCAGAGTGTTTTTAGGTTGCAAAAACATTACTTGCGCAGTTTGCAGGTCAATGACGCACTCAACTGCATCGTGTCTGCAGGTTAACCCTTCCTCTCTTCCCTACGCGGGAACAAACACAGCTAAATCCACCAGCTACGTGCCTCGGGCAGCAACCACCCACGCAAACCAGGACTCTCCTTTCGACGAAAGCCGACAGCCCTGTAATTATTTTAACAATGGTAAATGTAACAGAGCGCGCTGCCGGTTTATGCACATCTGTAGTTTCTGTGGCGGCGCTCATGCCCGCATCGTATGTCCAGTTTATAAATCTTTGAATAAAAATTCTAAAAATTATTTGGCGACTCCTGTAAATATTTTGCGCATGCACTTGGAGCAAGCTCATCACCCGGACGCTGAATTTACTCATTATCTGCTGTCAGGCCTAAAAAACGGCTTTAAACCCGGCTTAGAGTGCCCACTCTCCCAAAACATCACATGTAATAATCTTCAGTCTGCCCTCATAGAACCTGAAGTCGTCAACAAACTGATCAAAAAAGAAGTTGAGTCAGGCTTCATGATCGGTCCGTTTGACAATCCTCCATTTGATCTGTTTCATATTAGCCCCATTGGAGTGGCTACAAGAAAATTCTTGGGTAAAAAAGGGCTAAAAATCGATCTGTCAGCCCTGCACAATCCCCCGTTCCCAAGCGTAAACCGCTTGATCCCTCTCGATTAATTTTTGCTTAAATACCACGACATAGATCAGGCTATCGACATAATCAAAATCGTAGGTCGGGGTGCTTGGCTTGCAAAAATTGACATTACATCTGCTTTCAAAGTAATGCCCATCCATCCAGATTCATGGCATCTATTTGGAGTTTGCTGGCTCAGGAAATATTATTTTGCAGTGCGTTTAACTTTCGGATGCAAAAGCAGCCCTAAAATTTTCGACATGCTATCAGAAGCCGTCTGCTGGATTTAGGCAAACAACTATGCCATTCCCCACCTCATTCACGTGCTAGACGATTTTTTAATAATCTCGCCTCCCAATGGCAATCCCAGCCGCGCACATCCTCACAGTCCAAAACGTTTTATCTGAGCTAGGAATTCCTATCGCAGAGGAAAAAACCATGGGCCCTGCTACATCCATTGAGTTCCTAGGAATTAATTTGGTTTCAGACAAATTCCAAGCATCCCTGCCCAAAGAGAAAATTGACAGAATAATTCTCGTCTCTTCTGCTTTCCTTGAAAAATCTAATTGTTCAAAACGCGAACTCAGGTCAGAAAACCAAATCACTGACTGTCTGTCTCGTTTTCTGTTTCAGAACCCACTCGTTAAAACCCCTGCTTGACGCATCGCTCGACACTATCCTCCAAGCAGTTTCTCCCAGAACCCTCCAATCCTACGTGACAGCTTGGAGATGTTTTAAAACATTCCATGTCTCTTATAACATGCCTTTGCCTGATTTTTCTCTTCTTTCAGTCACCTCTTTTATTTCCTACCTTAATAGCATTAAGGGCCTTCAAGTCGGGTCCATCAAAGGTTACTTGCGCAGCATCCAGTTTTTCCAAAAATTGATGTACGGCGCTCCTTCACCTAAGATAAACAACATTGGGCCTCAATCTCAAGAAAACCTCAAGAAAATCCTCCAGTCAAGCTCTCATATTCCTATTTCCTGTTTCCTCTTTCTGTGCAGCGAGCATTTGGTCTCACAGCGGACACAGCAAGAACTTTCCAGGTAGAGCACTTACGTTTTCTCTTTCGTCCAGCGAGCATTGGTTCTCACAGTGGACACAGTGTGAAAAAAATCTCCCGGTCAAGCTCTCATTTTCCTCTTTCCTGTTTTTCTCTTTCTGTCCAGCGAGCATTGGTCTCACAGCGGAGAAAGGCACAAAAACTCGCCTGATCGGTCACTCCAAATTACAATTGCTCCCCGTTGCAGGCCAGCAGGGCCTGTCAGTCCAGGTACAGTGATCTGCCATCACGGGCCCACTTGCCAAACATTCAGACCCTTTCTCGAGATTCCAGCCCGCCAAACGCGGCACTCATTTGGGGGGGTCTTTAGTTCGGCGGCTGTCCTCTGCTCTTTAGCTTTTTGGGGGGAGTACTCTGGGTTCAGTCTCGCAGCATCCCCCCACCACCCCTTCTCCACACTTCTAGTCCTAAACCACTTACATAGGGGGGGAGTACTCTGGGTTCAGGCCGAACTCCGAAGCTCGGTGCCCTCCCTCCGGACAGCATGCCAAATAAGCATTAAACTTTACCCCCTCAATTGTATTAAAGTGTGAGCTGGCTAGCTGTTCACAGAGTGCTCTATCCAAGCATGTTAACAGAGAGTTGAGTGGAAGGAAAAAGTTTTTAAGAAAAAGATGCACAACCAACTGAGAGAACCGCAGCCTTATGAGGATTGTCAAGCAAAATCGATTCAAGAATTCACAAGGAACTTCACAAGGAATGGACTGAGACTGGGGGCAAGGCGTACAGACGTGTCAAGGAATTTAGCTACAGCTGTCCTATTCCTCTTGTTAAGCCACTCCTGAACAACAGACAAAGTCAGAGGTGTCTTACCTGGGCTAAGGAGAAAAAGAACTGGACTGTTGCCAAGTGGTCCAAAGTCCTATTTTCAGATGAGAACAAGTTTTGTATTTCATTTGGAAACCAAGGTCCTACAGTCTGGAGGAAGGGTGGAGAAGCTCATAGCCCAAGTTGCTTGTAGTCCAGTGTTGAGTTTCCAAAGTCTGTGATGATTTGGGTTCCAATGTCATTTGCTGGTGTTGGTCCACTCTGTTTTTTGAAAACCAAAGTCACTCCACCCGTTTACCAAGACATTTTGGAGCACCTCATGCTTCCTTTTGCTGACCAGCTTTTTGAAGATGCTGATTTCATTTTCCAGCAGGATTTGGCAAATTGCCCACACTGCCAAAAGCACCAAAAGTTGGTTAAATGACCATGGTGTTGGTGTGCTTGACTGGCCAATAAACTCATCAGACCTGAAGCTCGTAGAGAATCTATGGGGTATTGTCAAGAGGAAAATGAGAAAAAAAAGAGACAAAAAATGAAGATGAGCTGAAGGCCACTGTCAAAGAAACCTGGGCTTCCAGACCACCTCAGCAGTGCCACAAACTGATCACCTCCATACCACGCCGAATTAAAGGCAGTAATTAAAGCAAAAGGAGACCCTACCAAGTACTGAGTACATGTACAGTAAATGAACATCATTTTCAGAAGGCCATCAATCCACTAAATTTTATTTATATTTAAAAAAAAAATATTAGTCTTATGAAGTATTCTAATTTGTTGAGATAGTGAATTGTTTTTTTTGTAAAATTATTGTAAAACAATTAAAATAAGCAAAGATTTAAACTTCTTCAATGTGTGTGAATTTAATTTATTTAATACACAAGTTTCACAAGTTGAATTAGTGAAATAAATGAACTTTTGACACGATGGACTGGCATGAGGTGTCTGAGGTTGGTCTTGAACCTGGGTCTCCCAGTCAGGTAAAGCTAGTTTTTTTTTTTTTTTTTTTATTAAGAAATTTCAATCAATAAAATACAATAGATTAAGCACAATCAATAGAAATACAGAACATCGTCTTTACACATCTCTACATTACACCTCTTTCCTTTGGTAAAGCTAGTTCTCTACCTCTTGTCTACTGGGAAGAACAGGTTATTAGAAGACCCATGTGCAAAACGAAGAGCAAACTCAGAGGCTCAGGTAACTCAAAGGCAGGCAGTCATTACTTGATCTCAGTAGTAAAATATAAACAAAATATCAGTTACAACTTGACAGCACAAAACAGAAGGTAGTCCAATAGGCAACTGGAAAATGAAACTTAACAGTTCTACAACACAGGTAATACGTACTGGGTAGGCTCAAGACTGAACACAACACAATGAAACTGCCAAACTTAAATCAAAGTACAGGTGGAACACATTAACTTAATGAGCAGTCTTAATTAGAGAGTTCACGGCCGATAGTGTCACATAGTGGCCTGGAGAGTTCTCTCATTAAGGTGCAGGGGGTGCCCACCAACAGTTGGGAGAGTAATTACACATTGTAGCAGACAGCGCTTTAAACACGCTGTGTGTGTGCACTTTGGATAGGTTAAATGAATTCTGAGTACTTGGCTGTATGTCATGTCATTATGTTACTAAAATTCCCTTGTTGTGGTCCTTAAGGAAGCAGTTCTTTTGGACAGTTTGGTCTTCTGTCATAGCAAGTCAGGGGAGATGAGGGATCAAAATGCAGCATTTTTAATGAGAATGAAAGCAAGGAAGGTCATTCAGCATAGAGAAATAATTAAAATCGCAGGAGAAACTTTCATTTTTATGTCAAATTATGCATGATTTTCATATACAGTATTTAATACATAAAATCTTAAAATATACCTTTATCATCAATATAATCATAGTTAAATTATTATTATGTTATTTTAATGCCTGAAACAATGATCAATTATTAACATTTTATTCATATTCATGTCCATGTTACACCCTGTCTCTGACCCTTACAGCGAACCAGTCTGCTTAGTAGTTGTGTTTGTTAACACTGAATGCAAATTATTGTTTTGTTAGTTGTACATGTTATGAATAAATGGTATCTGTTCAAGACTCATTACCTCACTGTGACCGACACACAGACACAGTGTAGTGTTTCATAATCTAGTAGGTGTTATTGACGTGTAAATGTGGTCATCTGTTAATGTTTGAAAGTTTCATCTGTCATCAGGAAGCCTCAGAAGTTCAGAATGAATGTCGACACCCCTTTGTGTTAATAAAACCTCTTTTTGACTAAGGAGGTGGTGCAGCATTTCATTATTTTTCAATGTTCAATGATCCTTCATCTCAAAAGATCAAGGAAAATGTTATTTGAAGCCTTTAAAATCATGCACATGTTTAATCTTTCATTGCACTACACAGGGTTGTCCCTGTTCTCTTGCTTCTCTCAGTTCCCCTTGTAGGTGGGGAGACTCAGTCATTGAAAGATTTTATGTCTCAAAAAGTTTCTTGTGATCTTTGATGTCAGTGTTCCTCTATCAGTGAGTCCTGATGTTGTAGCTTGTGCTCACACCACCAGATGGCACCATCCCCAATCCCTCCTGACCCATACATATAGCCCTTGGTGGAAATACAGTCACTTATAGTAAAGTCTTGTTCGTCAAGCTGTAGTCAGATTTTGATGGATTTTTTTAAAAATAGCCTAATATTTATATTTAAACCATTTAAGTTGACTTATTTAATTGTTTAATTGTATAAGCTATTCTTCATTCACGATTCTTCATGGTTTTAGGAGGAAAATGATGACATCGAGTTGTATGTGTCGTCTGTTGGAGCATCAGAACCTGTGGCTCATGAGGAAATGATCCGATTGCTCAACTTCAACACCCTTCAGCACAGCTCTGGGCCGCTCGCCGCCACTGAGGCATCCACTGAGGTTTGTGTCTCAAGAACTCTAGGATGAAGTTACAGTCTGCTGTTAAACTGCAGAATGTTCAGTTGTTGCTTGGCATAGCAGTAGTTGACTAAAAATGGTAGCAGAGTAACAGTCCTGCCTCCTACATATTGACCTTTTCTGGCAAACCTATCCGATTTGCATCAGTGGGCCGTAGTGAAAGCCACTGTCAGCTTGCACCATATTTGTGCTTCCTCTGGCCGCCTTAAGCAGTGTTTCCTGAGACTAATGATTACGAAATAGATTTACATCTTATTTATTTCATTTTATTTTTTAAATGCAAAAATATAAGGGATGATAATAATAATAATACAATAAAGGAATAGTTCACCTAAAAAATCGAAATCTGTCATCATTTTTATTCTAATAGAATTTTCTATTCACCTGCACTTCAATGTATGCAAAGCAGGATTATTATAGATATTTAAAATAAGAAAAGTGAATAAAAAAATTAACTGAAATAATATATTTGAGTTATTTTCCAAGGCATAATTTCTCATTTTTGTTTACTTTAACTTGAAGTACTAAAGAAATTAAAACTAATTGAACTGAAACTCATAAATACAAGTAATAAAAACTATATAGACATTTTAAAACAAATAATAATAATAAACAAAAAACAACAACAAATTATAACTGAGACTTTAAGTGAAAGCAGAAATTAGAAAAATGTAATCTAATATATTTTAAAAAATAGTATATAATTTATAATAAAATAACACTGATACAAAGTTTACTTACTTAAGCTGTTTTTTTATATATATATATATATAAAAGGTATAATGCATTTTACCACCTGATAATGAATCATATAGCACATCCTCTTTGGTGCTGACGATGTTTTGTAATGAATCATTGTCTTTATATAATGGAAATTACTCATTATATAAAATATTCATTGTATAATTATTGTAGTTTTGCCACAATTATTTTTTTTTAGCTTTTTTTTTTTTTTGCAGCATGACAAGTTCATGTTTAAGTACAATTATGTCATGCAGTCTCTTGTTTAATCTGATACAATTAATAGTTAACATAGTATTAAATAGTGCGACATCAAGAAAGATAATGTTTCAAATATGATTAAACTGAATAAAGCACATCACCTTAGACGACCCTGCTGCCCAAGTACAGGTGCATTTGTGCTGCAGGACGTGTCAGCTAGTGTGTGTGTGTGTGTGTGTTGTGTGTGTGTGTGTGTGTGCGTGCGTGGGCAGATTTAGAGGTGGAGTCAGCTTCTGTCAATGTCTTCCTTAAGATCGCACTTGTTGATCCTTGTATCACTTTTACTCAAGCACAGTATAAATGTATGTATATATGCACTGCAGATCAGATGAGGTTTGACATGGTTGGGTCTACAGACTGTTGATGTTCTTTTCTGTCTGGCTTTGAGCAGAAGACTGTTTTCAAAGACCACCATGAGAAGAACAGCATCTGGGGTAAAGACGGCTTCTATGTGCTGCTTACCTGCCTCACAATATTCATCATCGTCGTCACCTGTTTAATGGTACGTATCTCTCAAAGTCTACTACCATATGCTTGATATTCATGGTATATGATGCTACATGGGAAGATACGACCCTATAAAAGCGTGTACGTGTGTGGTGTTGAGGTTGCGTTAATGAAATACTCTTTATCATCTCATTTGGTTATAATATCAATTGTTTCAGAAGTTTATCCTAAAATTCCATCATAGGAATACAAACAGATTCAAACGAGTAGATAATTGTCATATAGTGAGATATTAACATGTGAAATGATAAAGATTTTGAGTTCGTATTGAGTTCTCTGACTTTTGATGTGAGATTACTGGAGTATTTCTCAGGAACAACATCTGAGAAGTAGGAAACTTTGGTAAAATCAAGACACATTTAGTTATGTAGGCTTTATACAATACAAGTAGCTTCACGTTAATAAAATAAAACAATCGATGATGCATATGTCTTCAACTATGAGACAAATTCTGCTGAAAATTTGCTCTCAAAGGACAATAGTGCCATTATTTCACTAAAGTCACTTCAGAGTTAGTTCAAATTCGGTCCGATAACTTTCTCTCCATTAACTCTCCATTTCATCTCAGTGCTGTCTTAGAGAAACAAATAAGATATTAAAGCGATCTCATGTTTGATTTTGCTGTTATACCAATCTGAATATTGAATATATATTTGCATGTACCAGTTGAAATAGTTCCTGCATGTCTCAGCAGAAACCCTTGTAAAGTAAACACCTACGCTAATTAAGATTCAAACTCAGATTATTCAAGTGCGTACACACTGAAGACTCTTGGGTTGTATTATACAGTGAGTAATTGTGAGAAAGACCCGAGTAGATGCAGACACACAGGATACGATACAGAAACAGTCATTGCAAAACGGATGTATTGTGGCAGAGGAAGTTGCATAGTTTCCTCTGGTGGTTCAGCACTTTAAAGGGATCAGCGCTGCCATCTTGATCACACCTGACTCTGCCGTCTGATTGGCCGATGCTTGCTCTTAACGTTTAAGTCTGTCTTAAGTCCGGTAATGACATCATAGAGCGCCCTCAGAGCACACTCACACTCTGGCGCTGACGGACTGAAGAGCTTAAGGAATAATTGCCATGTTAAGCTGTGAGCCTTCACAATGACAGGGACTGTTGAAGCATCATGAGCATTGTGATTCTGTAAATACAAGGACGGGGGGGTTTTAAAGGTTTCAATGCCACAGACCACCAAATATAATGATCCTCTTGCAAGGGACACTGCTTAGAAAGGCCATTTTTTTTTTATTTTAGATCAGGGACGATGCACATTAATAATACAGAAATATGTAAAATACCGACCAGATACAATACTGATTTTGGCGGGATTTTTTAAAATCACGTTTATTGTGTTTCGGAACCAAACTCTTCATATATACACATAAACGGACAGAATGCACGTTTATATGTTGCACAAGGCATGTGGTATTGTGTTTCTGATTGTTAAGCAACACTTTGTAGTAATGCTCACTAATAAGTTATTAATAAAACGCTAGTATACTTGATTGGTCAAAATGCTATATTCCTAAACAAATCATTCAAATGTGTGACATTTTGTGACATTTTGAACTATTTCAACGTACATTTACAAGGAATCTGCATTAAATAG
This sequence comes from Carassius auratus, assembly GCF_003368295.1. NCBI lineage: Eukaryota > Metazoa > Chordata > Actinopteri > Cypriniformes > Cyprinidae > Carassius > Carassius auratus. Next base: position 11,837,042 of record NC_039271.1, read on the forward strand.
CAGTATTTATTAAGGGATATCAAGTTCTCATTATAATATTATTCAGTGCTACTTTATGATGTAAGTAGGTGTCAATCATGAATCAAGAGACTTGTGAAACTGATTTTAACCCTTATAGAGCTGCCACATGCATTCGCAAGTGTCATTACACAATCCAAAACCACATTGAGGGCCAATAATGAACATAAATTGTTGTTTTACAAAGTTGAAGTTCATTCATTTGAAATCAGGCCCAAGGATGCACTGAAACCATAAAACATGGCTCATTTCGATGAGATAGAGACCTCTTGTGGGAAACTTGGGAATTCTGTGATGCAGTTGTGAGGGCATTTATGTTCAGGCCAGAAAAAAGCATGTTTGTGTTATTACTGATCCAGTTGCGTTGTTAAAATAGACAAGATCAAGACTGGTTTTACATGGACTGCTTTCATACCTATCATAAAGAAGCTGACTTTGAATTATGTTGATTAAATTATGACCCTCAAAGCAATGTTGTGTTAGTTTTAATAATACACTGCACGTTCTTATGCGAAGCAGAGTGTAGTTAAGATTATAATAGCTCATTTAATTTTTAACAAGATTTGAAACTGACTGAAAGTGTTCAGTTTAAGAGACAGTAAACCAGTTCATTAAACAAGTGGGTTAATACATCTAAGCTTAGTCATTTTAAGTAAAAAAACTCCCAGTTAATTGTCATTGTTTTCTGCAACTTTTGTATATAGTAAAAGTCGAGTAACTATATTATTGTTGTATTATCATTTTAGTCATTGTCTTGTTTTCCCTTAATAAAGCGAACGTGTCTTCTACATGGAATTAATGATTTACATGGGTATAAAATGGACGGATAAGCAGTTGAATTTGGTTAACAGCAGTGACGTGAGTAATAGCAATAAGACGTTTGAGGTTAGTGAAGAAATATTTAGAGACAAGAAGTGACGAGGAAGTATCGTGCAAAGAGATGTCCTGTGAGATCTTAAAAGTCATCTGTGCATTACAGGAAACTTTAAGAAGTAGTACATACATACACACACACACATATATATACATATGTGTGTCTATTACTTTTATGCTGAAATTAATAAAAACTGACAATCATTATTCATGAGAGTTATAAAAATGATTTGATAATTTTTTATATGTAATCAAATTTATTTGATTTATTCATTTTAGAGAGAATAAGTTTCTGTGAGATTTAACCTTAGCCTAGCTTTGAGTAATAGATTGTTATAAAGCAAGATTTCAAGTTCAAGTTCAAATTCAATTTATTTGTATAGAGCATTTACAACAGCCTCCTGGCTGACCAAAGTGCTTTACATAAGAGCAAGAATATTACACATACATAAAAAAAAATAGACCAGACAAAAATTTTAAACCACCCATTTCAAAATGTAGCATAACACAGTAGTCAGTACACTAAGGAAAATAAAAAAGTTTTTAGCAAGGATTTAAAAATAGACAAGGAAGGGGCCGGTCTGATCTCTAAAGGCAGGGTATTCCAGAGTCGTGGCCCAGCCACAGCAAAAGCACGCTCCCCTCTACGCTTTAGCCTAACACGAGGGACCACCAACAGAGCCTGGTCATAGGAACGTAGGTTTCTTGATGGAGTATAAGGTTCAGATGGTTCAGATGGAGTATAAAGTTCAGATAAATAGACAGGAGCTTTGTTATGAAGGGATTTATAAATGAAAAGGAGAATTTTAAAGTCTATTCTCTGAGAAATTGGTAACCAGTGAAGGGATCTGAGAATTGGGGTTATGTGTTCATGTTTACGACAGTTTAAAAGAAGTCTGGCTGCAGCATTTTGGACAAGCTGAAGTCGTGCAATTTGAGATTTAGATATACCGCAATATAAAGAATTGCAGTAATCTAGACGCGATAGAACAGCCATTTCTAGAGTTTTTGAAGTGAGAAAGTTTTTAATTTTAGACAGTAAACGAAGCTGATAGAAACTGGATCCAATAACAGAAGAGATATGTCTAACAAATTTTAAGTGTTGGTCAATAGTAATACCTAGGTTCTTCACCCGTGAGGATCTAAAAACGGATAAACTTTCTAGCTCAGGGCTTATACACTGAGAGTTATCATTAGGACCGAAAACAATTACCTCGGTCTTGTCCTCGTTTAAGAAGAGGAAATGTTGGGCTAGCCATAATTTCACCTCCTCTAAACATTGGAGAAGAGAAGTGATCGCAGTGGAGTTGTTTTTCTTAACTGGAAGATAGATTTGAGTGTCATCTGCATAGAAATGAAAAGACACACCATGTTTTCTTAGGAAAGAACCCAGAGGCAGCATGTACAGAGAGAATAGAGAGGGAGCTAAAATAGAGCCTTGAGGAATGCCACAGGTCAGAGGAGCAGGGGAAGAGAAAAAATTTCCCAGTTTCACTAAAAACCTTCTGTCAGATAGGTATGACTGAAACCATTTCAGAGCGTTTGCTTTTAGACCTACCCAAGACTCTAATCTAGATAATAGTATGGAGTGGTCTATGGTATCAAAAGCAGCTGATAAATCTAAAAGAATAAGAACCACAGAGTCTCCGGAATCAGTGGAGAGGTAAATATCATTTAACACCCTCAAAAGGGCGGACTCAGTGCTGTGAGCAGATTTAAAACCAGATTGAAAGACCTCATAAATAGAATTACTAGTCAAAAAGTGTTGAAGTTGATTCAGCACAATTTTCTCTAAAACTTTTGAAATAAAAGGCGAAACAGAAATTGGACGAAATTTTTTTAGAACAGTGTGGTCCAGTGAAGGCTTCTTGAGAATAATTGAAAACAAAACCTTAGGTTTAGAGTGATTTAGTTTCAATTATGTTGGAAAAGTATGCAGCTTTTGCAGACTTAGCTGCAGACTGGTATGAAGTAAGAGTCTCTGAACATTTGAAGAGAGATATGCAGCCTGTCTTTTTTTCCATTTACGTTCTGCCTTTCTACAGTTTTGTCTTAGGAGACGGGTATCAGAGTTTTGCCACAGTATAGATTTTGTTTTCTGCTTGTGAGGCTTAAGGGGGGCAGTTGCATTTGCTGCCTTAAGCCAGGCAGAGTTCAAGAGGTTAAGATGTTGATCAGCATCCAAGTCAGATAACGGTTGATCTAAGTGCAACTGTGAGCAACAATCAGCAAAACACAAGTTGAAATTTGTGCTAAACTGCGGAGAGTAGAAGCGAGAAAGATTTACAGAGAAGTAAGAGAGCTCTGGAAGAGACAGTGTGAATAATATGGGCTTATGGTCAGAGATCATAAAATCAGAGAGCACAACATCAGTCACATCAAGCCCATATGAGAGTACAAGATCCAACGTATGACCGTGAATATGAGTAGCGTCATTTCCTTTCTTTAGGTGCTTTACCGACTAAAGGAGAAGGAATTCTTGGATCATCAGCTTAAAGACCCATCCCCACCCAGTCTGGACGTGCAGCTGGCACCCATCCCTGCTCATGGTGCTCAGCCCCCTCTGACCCTCAAGAACAGTATGGTCCAGGCCAACCAGACGTCCAAACCCAGTGCCACCCACTCTACCAGCAGCACAAGCACCGCGTCCTGTAACATCAGCATCCATCCGACTCATTCCAGCGTGACGACGACAGAGCCGCAGTGCCCACCCGGCCACTCTGTGGCTGAGCTCAAACCCACTGTGTCCTCCACACATTCACCCTTCAGAATGAAGTCTGTTGCAGGCCTGCAGGAGCGGTAAGACTTCATCTGTGCATGAAAGACTTTTGATAGAAGTTGTTCAGAAACAGTGCTGACTGATGCATAGAGAACAGCTCCCTTGGGAGTGGACTTTGTGGTTTGTAACTTTGCAGATCTGTTTCATGCTCGAACAGCAACATTACACACTAAAGGAAGTTGAATGTGTAAAAAGCATAATAGGTCATTATGTCATTATTTCTTCAAATTCGCATGGTGTTATTTTAATGTAAACTCCTTTTATAAAGGAGACTTTTAGAAAAATCTGCTTATGTCAAGGCTATATTTCAAGAGGTTTGATTCTGTTTTTACTAAACATCATCGATTCGTGTGTGTCATAAATGCACACAAATTTGCAGAATCCAATATGAGTCTTTAGCGATCTTAGCTTATCAAGCAACTAGATTTTAATGACATAATCATGTCAAATACACTCTATGACGGGTTTCCCACCTCTGGTCATCGAGATCCATTTTCTTGCAGAGTTTAGCTCCAAACATGAAGAAACTCACCTACCTGTAACCCTTAATAATCCTGAAGACCTTGTTTGATCAGGGTTAGATCTAAAAATGGATCTCGAGGGCCAGAGATGTGAAACCTGTCTCTATGACTTCATTTTCCATCATAAAATGCTTCTGTTCAGCAAGTCATCTTCAGAACATCCCCACAAAAATGTATGAAATTCAAATTGATTAGTCTAACCGTTCTCAAATAATGCAAGATTGAATGTGTGCTTGACCGTAGTGAAACCAAACCTGGTACCTGGCATGATAAGCATAACCTGAGGTTATTTGCAACGTTTTATACTCTTGACATATTTTTGTTGTATCTCTCTGTCTCATCCAGACGTGGATCTAATGTCTCACTGGTGCTGGATATGAGCGCTTTGGGTTCAGTGGAGCCTTTGAGTAGTGGGGTCGTGACCCCACGTGAGCGTGTAACTCAGGAATACCTGCAGTCAGCCGGTCGGGTCCTTTCACGGCAACAGCTTCGTGACATCACACTGAACACACAGATGCTGCATGCAGAGTTTGCCGTAAGTAACACACCAGTGCACCACTAATACGTAGCATTAATGTGGTTCAGTTTGGCTTTACTTAATCATGGGAATCACAAACAGTTGGGGTTCAGTTAAGGGGTATTTTAATGATGTAGGAGATCTTTCAGTGCTTATGTATTGATAATTTACCAATTTCCATCGTAGTTAGTGTGTAACCTTTATTCGCAGGAAATTCCAATGAACTTTGTGGATCAGAAGGAACTGGATATCCCAAATCATGGATCAAAAAATAGATACAAGACCATTTTGCCAAGTTAGTATCAGAATATTTCCACTGAATAGCATTTGACTGTGTCATTTCACTTTGAGCTGAGTGTTTATCTTCTTTATTACCAAGTGTCACAGAAAGACAGCATTGTCGAGTATAATTAGCAACAAGTTTTACAATAGGCACTAATAGGCACTGCTTTCAAATCCTATACCCATTTCTGTGCATGCTTTTTGAAGAGTGTCGAAGGTTCATAATCACAGACGTGTCTGTTGAACATGTGTACGCAATGGCCAATCAGAGGTGTTTAAGTTGGCCAGTATCAAGTTTTGTGTGCTTACGAAACCTTTTGTTACAACCAAAAAGTATAAAAGCAGTGTAACTAAGAGATTTATTTTTCGACAGCTGTTTTGATTATGAGAGTTTTTAATATGGTACAATATTGGTGCAGACAACCATGAAAGTTTTATTGGTTTATGTGCTGCTACATTTAAATGCAACCAAATTAATTAGTAATTGGATTGATTGCTCAATTGGACTAAAAAGCATTCATGTAAACTTATTGGTTAATCCAACCAAACTTGATCAGAGTGAAGTTTCGTCCCAATCGTCCCAATTGAAAGGGGAGGTTTGTATGTTTGTTTGTGTATTTTTATTTAAATCTTACGAACTGGTCAGTAAAAGAGACTGATTATTTGTTACTTATTTTCCAACAATTTTTATCAGCCTGCATTTAAGATTTAGATTTCCATTTAGATACTCAGTAGAATCTGAAGCTCCCCAACCTCTACTACTCTTTAGATAATGCTAAAGCTACACACTGTTAACCCTTGCTGTAATTTCTAGGGTAAAATAAGCCAGCAAGTGTTTTGCTGTAATATCGTGAGAACAGTATTTTACTGTAAAAAACAAAAAACCTTATTAAGTTCTTACAATGCAGCTGAAATGCATTTTGGTTTTTCACACATTATCTGTTTTCTACTCAATATCACCAAAAAAGCAGTCCGTTTGACAGAAGTAGAGACTGTCTGTGCAGCTAAGTTTAGTCCTGTTTTCTAGATCTGTGACACAATCTTGTATTGGAAACTACTATTTTTTGTGTACCGTTGACCAAAAAATCTCAAAAATTCTTAGCATCTCAGTTTGAATATTGTAGTATAGGCTTTAAACACAGGTAAACTAATTTGAAGGTTAAGTTTAAGTTTCATACATTGTCTAATGGTGTAACAAAAAACACATTTTGAACAGTTTTTACTTCCCTTATGGGATAATACACACTGAGCCATCATATTGCACCATCAGTCCATTTTGTGGTAAAAGCTTACGTAAGTGTGCTACAGAAATGTTCACAAAATTCACATTTAATTTCAGATCCACATTCCAGGGTTATTCTGAAGACTAAGAACTCCAACGACCTGCTCAGCAGTTACATTAATGCCAACTACATTCGAGTAAGTTCAATTTGCAGTGACACGTAATTTCTTCAGTAGCCCATGACAAAGAGCCACTGAATGTCCTTCATGAGCTAACTTAAATCTACTGGCATCAGAGATTGTAACGGGAAACATTATAACAGCAGAGTTCAGTTTGATCTCAGAATTATCCATGAGAGTCTTGCTGATCTAAATTGGCTGTGCTGGTGCTTTATACTTGCTGTTATGCTCTGTGACATGTCATGAAATCTGTTTAAGTTCAGCACTTCTTCTTTCCAGGGCTATCTTAGAGATGAGAAAGCCTTCATTGCCACTCAAGGTCCAATGATCAACACTGTGAACGACTTTTGGCAAATGGTCTGGCAAGAGGACTGCCCTGTCATCGTCATGATTACTAAACTGAAAGAGAAAAATGAAGTAATGTTCAATAAAAATGTCTATAATTGTCTAACAAAATAGACTGTGCATGTGCAACGATTTGTTTGACTTTTTCAGAAATGTGTTCTGTACTGGCCTGAGAAGAGGGGGATCTATGGAAAGGTGGAGGTCTTTGTTAATAATGTGAAGGAATGTGACCACTATATAATCCGCACCCTTATACTAAAGGTATTTATATTATAAGATAAACACTCTATGAAAGAATGATTAAAAAACAGCAATGCTATAATCTGAGTATGTGGCAAGTTTTGCTCAAGGATTCATTTACCTAAAGGAAGTTGCTATTCATTGATAATCTTTGTCTTGTGAATTCTATCTTTTAGCATACATGTGTATTTATTTATTTTGGCAGACACTTTTATCCAAAGTCAATAATACAAGTGGAAGCGGTTAATCCAAGAGAGGTATACTTGTCAGATCCTCTAATGGAGCATATGTTTTTGTACCCTCAGCAAGGAGGACAGAGTCGTAAAGTACAGCACTACTGGTATACCTCATGGCCGGATCATAAGACCCCAGAGAGCGCAGGACCCCTGCTGCAGTTAGTGAATGATGTTGAGGAGGACAGGAGGGGCTTTACATCCAGTGGGCCAGTTATTGTACATTGCAGGTACAGGAGCTTACCAGCAAAACATTACAAAGTGTCTGCCGGTTAACACATTTCTACTGTTGCACAGTATACACAGTATCGCCTGTTTAATATAGTAAAAAAAAATGTTAACACATTAGTTAAGGGACCAATTCTTACTTTTAACTAATTGCTTATTAGCATGCATATTACTAGTATATTGGCTGTTTATTAGTACTTATAAAGCATATATTAATTTCTTATTCTGCATGACCATCTTTCAGATTCTACCCAATACCTTAACCTAACAACTACCTTACTAACTATTAATAAGCAGCAAATTAGGAGTTTATTGAGGCACAAGTTGTAATTAGTTAATGGTACAAATTGGTCCCCATACTAAAGTGCGACCAAAGAAACAATACATCATTCAGTTACAATACATACATAAAAGCAGTTATAAACCATTTAACTTGAACTTTTGTAGCGCTGGAATTGGTCGGACAGGGTGTTTCATTGCTACAGCAATCGGCTGTCGTCAGTTGGAGCTGGAGGGAGTTGTGGATGTGCTGCGAATTGTGTGCCAACTCAGGACAGACAGGTACAACTGGTTCCCTGTTTTGATATTAAGAAAATACAAATGTTGAAACTAACTACTGTATTTATTGGACTATAAGTCGCACCTAAATATAAGTCGCATCAGTCCAAAAATACGTCATGTCGAGAAAAAAACATATAAATCGAACTGGACTATAAATCGCATTTATCTAGAACCAAGAACCAAGAGAAAACATTACCGTCTACATCCGCGAGAGGGCGCTCTGTGTCTTCAGTGTGGACTACAGGAGCACTGAGCAGCATAGAGCGCCCTCTCTCGGCTGGAGATGGTAATGTTTTTTACTGGTTAATTTCTCATGTCAAATTAATTTGGATAAATAAGTCGCACCTGACTATAAGTCGCAGGACCAGCCAAACTATGAAAAAAAACAGCGACTTATAGTCCGGAAAACACGGTACTTAAGATACTGGGATAGTTCAACCAGAAATTAAAATTAATTTCTATGCGAACAAATGAGCACACAGGCAACCAAGCCACAGAGATTGAGATTTACAATTTTATTAAAAAGCATGTATTTTAAACACCATGGACAAGGCTCAAGTGCAAGCACTGTACAGGGCTCATACAAATGTGGAATGTTATAACCAAAATCCAACAGGAATAACCCAACATTTTCAGCATATTCCATATTCCATGTTCATGTCCTTTTGGAAAAAAGCTGTTACAGATTTTGGACCTGAATAAGTAAATTATGTGCATGCAAACTCGATCATGATGTGTGATTTCCAGAAAGATTAAAATCTATAGATTCACTGTTTTGGAAGAAAATCCCATAAATCACCTTTTTCTTTCGGTAGCAACAAAAAAGCAAAAAAAATGCAAAAAGATTTTCATCAAATTGTGACTTTTATTGTGATTGTTGCAAGGCTTGACTGTATTCTTGTGGTGTCTTTTTCCACAGGGGTGGTATGATCCAGACTGAGGAACAATATGAATTTGTGCATCATGCCTTGAACCACTATGAAAGCCGCCTTCCTGTGGAGCCTGCACAGTGAACAGCTGGAGGAGCGTCATTTTTCATGCCAAGAGATCTGCTATTGCCATGAGGTCTCTGATTCAGGAGAGAAGGCGACAGATACTGTTTGTGATGATGGATCTTTTTGTTATGTGAGTGTCAAGGCAAGGGTTGCACACATCACACCATGCCGGGCAAATCTATTTTTTGTCTTAACTTTTCAAGGCCACTTGTGTTAAAGTGTATCAAAATTCCATTGTACAAGGTCTAGTTCCACTAAACAGTACACACTGCAAAAATAATTTTCAAAGATGGGTTGCTTCATTTTATCTGAATGTAGGTTTGAAAACATCAATTGGGCATTTTAAAATACTGAACTGTCTACATTATGAAGTATAAATGAGGTAAAGTTAAAGTTCTTTATGTGATAGTATGCTAATCAAATGTTTCTTTAGAATACATATTCTTTTTTCACTTTTGTACTTTTACACTTTTGGTTAATGGGTTGTAAGCATATTTTTTTTTCTGCTGATGCCGAACACAATTTAAAAGTATTCACACTGTGTTTCCTGTGGTGTTGCTGCTCAAGCTCCAGCACTGCAGAAGAAATGTTTTGTTTGAGCTGCAGATTGCAGTATGAATTGAATGTTGAGAGAGAGAAGGACTGGATGTCTCCGAATTTCTATTGCGTTGTCCTTGCTGAATGCGCATAACGTCAAACCAACAGCAAACCCTGAACAAATGACTATTATGAGTGGATTCCTTTAACTAACACATGGAATTCATGATCATTTGAATTGTTCTAGACTCACTAAATCTGTCACTGATTCTCAAGGGGATCCTGAATTATCAAGTGAATTAAAAAAATAAAATAAATAAATAAATACATTGAATAAATATTCAGTCAAGATTCAAGACCGCTACAAATCCCAAAAAAAAAAAAAAAACAATATCAAACACATTTGGGAGGTATTATGTAATTATAGAACATATCTCAAATTAATGAGATTTTACTTAAGTGTAGAGGTAAAATAATTATTAAATATGAATAATAATACATACAGTTTTAGTGTGAATCATGTTTATGTATCCTGGGACCACAAGGGTTTAGCCGCTAATAATACTGCAATTGTTTATGGCTTTAGGAATTAATATGTTGTATGAAATCCAATATTTCTAATACATTTATTTTCTATTGTATTTATTATTCTAAAAATTATTATTACTATTTCCTGATACTTTTATAAACTATGGTTATTGTCAGTGTGCACTGTTACGCTATATATTTTCCACTATGTGGGCTTAATGTTAGGCAGTCTGTGACTTTCCTATTTATGCTTAATGATGATTCATGTGAATTCTGTGAATAATAAACAAACCATCATAACCACAAAAATAATATTTTAAACTGCACATATGGATGCCTCAGACAGTGAGGGTAGTATAAGCAACCCAAACTGATATTGTGAGCTGTTTTTATATCATACTTTGGTTGTGGTAGAATTGAGTCTTGCGTATTGGTACAGTATGTATATTATAAATGCATAACTTGGTCCAGATAAAACTTTAGAAGTTATGCAGACAGTTCTTTCCATTTACATTGTGTTTTCAGTCCTATAAAAATGTTAAACCATCACCTAAAGCCATATCTCATGTTTACATTTTTTGCACTGCAAGTTCATCCAATGTGCTTATTCTGTTATTCAGCTCTGTCATGTGAAAACACGATTTTGTAGTATAATTAAGTAAAACTTAAAGCAAAGTACAGGAATGACGACTAGTGACTTTATGGTCATTTCTGCCAATAAATGGACCCTCAGTTGTCATGTCTGGTCGAATTATTTCTGTTCTAAGACACTTATTTAAATGTTCTTTTCAGATATCACACATTAAGAGTTGTGTGCAATCTGCTGTGACATCACAATCATGTCGCACTGTGGTATATGTGGCCGGCCGAAGTGTACATGGGTTGTTGACACAGCATTTTCACTGTCACACAAGATAAAAATTTATATAATTTTTTTAATATAACTAAAATTGTCATTATTTAAAATACAGTAAATGTTTAAAATAAAAGCTGCCGTGTTTCTCAAATCTCAAAATTGTCCTATTGACCAAACTGACTTTCTCACTGATTCAATAAATTACAACCTTTAAAAAAGAAAAGCTTAAAAATGTTAATTAATACCTCAGGCATTATTTTTGTAGTGTCTATTTTAGTAAGTCAATTTTTTTCACCCATATATTTCTACTTCTAAAAGTGATGGAACTTGATAATTTTTTTAACTGAAAACCATGTCCCTATATCCTGGTTTTAAATTGGACAATTTTAATTAGTTGAAGGACCCCATTCAAGATCATGTTACTGAAGCCCCAGGGATAGACAACTTCAGCCCTGGAGGGCCACTATCCTGCAGAGTTTACCCCGCTAACAGGGAAGGTTCCCACAACATTCACTAATGTTCTTTAAAAGTTGTGTAAATGTTAGTACAAAACGTTATTAAAATGATGTTTTTGGAACATTCTTATAAAGTTGTTAATGTTCTTGTAAGGTTGATAGAAAACGTTCTTAGAACAACGTTCTCGGAACGTCTTTAGGATGTTATCTGTACTTGCTGAATGTTCTCCAACCCTAATTAAACACACCTGAACAAGGCAATCAGTGTTTTCGGGATTACTAGATAGATACAGGCAGGTGAGTTTTTATGAGGGCAGAAGCTAAACTCTGCAAGATAGTGGCCCTCCAGGACCGCAGTTGCCTATCCCACATGCACATAATAAGTTTTTGTCTAAGAATTGTTCAGATATTTAATTTTTTTGGAACCATTGCAAGGTTGTTATGTTTTGTAGTCCTTTGGTGCAACACCTCTACATTTTTTTTTTTTTTTTTTATGATTAAAAACTGTATGTTGAACTACAAAATTGTAGAAAATTATACAAATATGTCTTGCTAACTGCTAATGACAGGTTAGTACCGAATAGCAAAGACATTAACTGACACAAAAGGCTGAAACATGCTTTGTACTGTCACACAAGAAGACAAAGATGTCACACAAGAGGACAAGGTCTCTTTTAAATAATTAAATAAGATTTGTTTTGTTTGCTCAACAAAATCATCTGTGATTGGTTATAATGTTCAATGCTGAAAAACTGCGAAAAAAGAAATCTGATGCCACATGAGCAGATATAAATTCTAGCCTTTTCATTTCATTTTAAATAACTTTAACAGCCCCTAATACATTTAATTTAACTGTGCAAGGGTATTTTTGTCCAATATGGTGGTATTTTTGCTCATAGCGTCCGTTTATTTCTACCACAGTCAGGGCCGTCGCTAGTGGGGTGCAAGATGGTGACGATTATAGGGGGCCATGGTTGAGGGGGCCCCCCCGGCGATCTCAACTGACTGGCTGAGGCCAGACTGAAAAGACGCTCATGATGCGGGAAAGCTCAACTGAATAGCTGGTTACTCACACACTGTGTTCGGTGCGCAGAGAACTTCTCACGGAAGTTCGCATTCTCCTGCACCTGAACGAACAAATACAAATCGCAGTTTAAACAAACAGGAAAAAAGATGTGAAAGAGCCCAATTCAGGTCTGATGTTCAGGGCGCACGCAGAGAAGTGTCTAAAACCATTTAACCAACCGGCCTCTTCTTGCTTTTGTACTGACAAACTAGTTCATTTATGTAAGTGAGGATAGCAAAATGAAGCGAAGTGTGACATATTATACCCAAACCTTCTTCATACTGTACTACCAGTGAAATTTATTTAAAAAAAAAACCATTCATTTCCTTTTTGGGACTATTTAACATGTGTCAGCTTGTTACTTCACTGTGAAGTACTGCCAGTTAACCTGCCTTACCAAGTGTTTTCCTTGTGAGTATTCTCACTGCCTGTTTGTTCACGATTCTGCCTATTACCTCGTTCACGTCTCTTGGATTGCCCCTTTGGATTTACTGTTTGATTGGACTAATGTTTGTATTTGACCTGTTTGCCTGCCTACTCGTCTCTGCCTACTGGATAACCCCTGTGTATGTTGAAAGATCGGACTGCCCTTACGGTATTCGTTACACATGACCACAGGTCTCAATTCCCCTCAAACACTTTCCGTCTTTGCTCCTAGTCCTCCAAAACCATTTTTGTAAGTACATGCTTTGTTTGTAACAGCACTATTTTGGTTGTTTTTTTTTTTTCTTCTAAATAATTCTAAGTGATTTATTTTAATGAAAAAATGTGATAGGTGGCTGCTGTTCGTCAGTTATGTGGATCTTGTGGTTAAAATACCAAGGGATCAAAGATGGACCACATAATGAGACTGAGGAGTGAGATGATAAACAGGTCATTATATGACAAAAATTTTCAGAACCTTTGCTTTGCATCAGGTTTTTGTGCTCTGATATATGTAATTTATGATTCACAACATATATAGTAGATTTGTCATTTAATCTAAAAAACAAAGTGCTGAAATAATTAATGTTAAACCATTTGTTATTACTTAGGTGGCTCTGCAGTTGTTATGTGCCCCTGTGGTGTCGTGTACACCATGAAAGTCTTAATAAAAGAGTAAAGTCTAAAGGACATCACTGACCTATTGCTGTACTGGAAACACCTTGCTAACATAACAATATATGACTTTGCGAGAGGACTGGCCTCTCATGCCAATCTCCATAATCCAGACATAATTCCCTTCAGCCCACATGAGGGTCAGCTTTTGGAGCCAAATGAAGCCGATATTGCAGCAGCGGAAGAGGGAAGACTTAGAGTTTCATTTGAATGCCTTAAAAAGAAAAAGAAGCCTGTTGATGTGATTGGGCATCCATTAACTGGCTCATCTGAACACTATGTACTTTACGACAGATATCATCAAAACAACACAAAAGATTCCTGTGATAAACTTTGTAAAATACAGCTTGTGCCTGAGTTGGCTGGAAGTTTAAAATTTTCAATGTGCTGAGAAGTTTTTTTCTTAAATGGGAAAAAAACAACTACTTTCTAAATGTTATGAAGCCAACAAACCACTTGTTCCTCATGCGAAACCTGTTGCACCATTACAATGTTGCAATAACCACTAGGTTTGCTGATCAACTTACCAAGCATGTTGGTTGCACTCAGGTAGTCCTGAACAAGCATGGCCAAGCACTTTCAGGTAAAAAAAAATAAAATGGCATAATCTTTGCATTCTTTTGCACCATTTAATGTCATTAGCATGGTTTTCGACTCCCAAACGTTTAATTTCCCACTGGTATTGCATGCTTAATTCTAGGGAGTTCATGTAAAAGCACAATTAAAGTGTATGATGAGCCAAGTACACAAAAGGTGGCTGTGAAGAATGTCTGAAGAATGTAATGTCAAACAAGACCTGCTGGAAACCATTCAGTGAAGCAATGGAAGAAAAGGTGATTGCTCTTTGAAGGTAGTAATGTTATAAGCTGTGAAGAATGAATACCTCAAACATTTTGTAGTGAATGTTGTACTGTTCTTTTTTCCAAATAGCTCACACATGATAGACACACAGAAAAATGAGAGGGAACATGTGGCACGTGTTTATTCTACCACCCTCAAGATTTTCAGACATTGGGATTGCAGCGCAATGTGGAGGCAACAGTAAGGATCATCTTAAGACATAATCTGATCATTAATAATTGTTTGTTGTTGTTTTTAAAATAAAAAAATATATGCTATCCAAGAAAAGCTCATTACTCATTTACATTATTAACATGCTATGATAACTATAATGTCCATAACAAGGTGGAATATTTTCATGGCCAGTGTCTGAACAGTTCACCCATAATTATTATTTTTTTGAGTCTCCAAATTTGTTAAACATGCCACTATTTTGGTAGAATGCATAAAACATAAAAATCATATAACTTTTTTAGAAAACACTTATGAAGCCAAATTGTTACCGCATACCATGAATAACCCACATATTATGTATATAAATAGTCTATAAAGTAATGTTAGTTCATTATAAAGCTCTATTTTTTATTTGTTATTCCGAATTGTGCTACTGTAAATTTGCCATTCATAAAGGTAAATTTATGAATATAACGTTACCTGTTGTATTTTCGGAAAAACGACTAGAAATTAAGAAATAGCCTTCTCACCTCGAGTTGTTTATGAAGAACAGAAAGTCCATACTTTTCTCTACTTTTCACCCATTATTTATTGGACGTCACAAGCATAGCTGCCACAAAGAAAACAATTTTATCCCCAATATCCATATTTTTATGAATCGCGCGAAACGTAATGCTCGCGATGCGTCAGAGTTTGTAAAATCGTAGTGAATTCGTGTGTAACTGTCTCCGTATGATTTTCGGTTAAACTCAATCGTGACGTGCGCGGGTTCACGAAGTTCCGACCTTCAGAATCGCACCGTGTACTGTACGGCCTTTAGAGATCATTAGCGCTATCGAAGTCTTGCAGGGTTGCCAGGTTTTCACAGCAAAACCCTCAACAATTGCTACTCAAAACTAGTCCAAGCTTTTGAGGGGCGATCCCCCGGTAAAGTTCGCGTTCCAGGGGGTAAAATACATTTTTTTTTTGGTGGGGTCCCCCTGGTAAAACTCGCATTCCAGGGTTAAATATCACGTCATTGGTGTCGCTTCTACCCTCGAACATTAAACACAGCCCGTGGCAACAGTGTAATGGTTTTCGCGGACTTGGCAACACTGATGTGTCGGCCGCTTGGGGTAAACATTCCGTTTCTATGGCAACTGTGGAACTTCAACGAGACTAGCCGTTTGATTACGTCATAGAACAGGCTGCTTATAAAGAGCTGCGCGCTCGCAGAAGTTCTGAAGTTCAGTGATAATCCGAGCCGAGGCGAAGAGTCACCGAGCAAAGAATCTAAGCGAAGTCTACGAATACTGAGTACAGTCCAGACTACAGATGGGCCATATTTAGTGTTTATGAAAACATACAGTTTATACACACTGTCTGTAGTCTCACTCACAGTGTGTGTCAGATACAGTTTGACAACAATATCTAACAGCTACTAAATAGAGTACATCAGAAATCATGTCCACAGACTCCACACAAAAGAGAGATGTGCAGCTGAAGGCTGATATCAGCAGCACTGTCTCAGAGAATGGAAATGATCAGAGTGGCATGAATATTTCTCCTGCAACCAATGAGAAGACCAGATCAACAGGTGAATGTCAACAGACCATTTGAAATACATTACAGTGAGATGCAAACACAAATGTGGTCAATTATGAAATATGTGTATGTGTTCTAAATGATATTTAAATATTTCAATCATCATTTAATGCAACAAATATAATGTGTACCACAGAGCAAAAACTGCATGTTGGCTCTGTTAAATAAAGTCACCAATGTCAAACAGCACAACATTAGCACAGTATTACAAGTCAGATAATTATTCATGTTTAATCTGTGGTGTTTCTAATAGTTTGTTATTTGCTTTCTATCCTGTTTCTGAAAATACTGAAGTGAGGAAGAGCAACAAAACCTCTGCATTCCTCCGAAGAACATGGAAGGCTGTGAAAAAATCCTTTCAGAAAAACAGAGTGGATCCCTTTGGAGTCTCAGCACAGCCTGATCCAGAGCCATCGTGTGTCCCAGATCCTGAAGCAGAAGATACAGTGGACCTGGTTGATGAAGAACAATTGTGTGCTGAAGGCCAAAGTGGTGCTAAACTTCAAGTGACAGCAGAAACTCCCAAAACTCAAGTGACAACAGACTCCACACAAAAGAGAGATGTGCAGCTGAAGGCTGATATCAGCAGCACTGTCTCAGAGAATGGGAATGATCAGCGTGGCATGAATAATGAAAAGACCAAATCAAAAGGTGAATGTCAACAGACCATTTGAAATACATTACAGTGAGATGCAAACACAAATGTGGTAAAAGTATATATATATATATATATATATATATATATATATATATATATATATATATATATATATATATATATAAATTTTTTATGTGTTTAAATGATACTTAAATATTTAATTCATCCATTAACACAACAAATCTAATGTGTACTACAGAGCAAAAACTGCACGTTCGCTCAATGGTTTAAATAAAGTCACAGATGTCAAACAGCGCAGCATTAGCACAATCTTACAAGTTAGATCAATTATTAATGTTTAATCTGAGGTTAGAGGTGTTTCTAATAGCTTGTTATTTGCTTTTCTTCTTTCATCTAAAAACAAAAAGTGATGAAGAGCAACAAAATCTGTGCATTCTTTCAAACAAGATGGAAGTGTGTGAAAAAATCCTTCCAGAAAAGCAGAGTGGAGCCTATTGAGATCCCAGCACAGCCTGATCCAGAGCCATCGTGTGTCCCAGATCCTGAAGCAGAAGCTGAAGTAGATCTGGTTGATTCACATCGTGTCCCAGATCCTGAAGCAGAAGCTGAAGTAGATCTGGTTGATTCACATCGTGTCCCAGATCCTGAAGCAGAAGCTGAAGTAGAGCTGGTTGATTCACATCGTGTCCCAGATCCTGAAGCAGAAGCTGGAGTAGATCTGGTTGATTCACATCGTGTCCCAGATCCTGAAGCAGAAGCTGGAGTAGAGCTGGTTGATGCACATCAGTTGTGTGTCGCAGGTCCAAATGGTCATGAACCTCAAGTGAAAACAGAAACTCAAGTGACAACAGAGTTGCCAATGTTACATAATGTCCTTCTAAACATTTTCCAACTGGAGCGTCGCATGTGCAAATGTAGAGTTATGTGGACACCTATCACTGAGGTCTGGCCCAGTGTCTTCATGGGAAATGAGTAAGTCAACACACTTCTATCACATGAACCAAACACTATGAGATAGGTATAAACGGAGGTCGGAGCCAGCTCCAAATGGGCGGGTCAGCTCCAAATGGGTGGGACTTCAGCTCCAAGTGGGCTGTACAAACCTCCAGAGCCTTTTGATTGGTTTATTTAATGTCATGGGGTTAATGCACGCTGCGAATCCCCCCCCCCCACCACCAAAAAAAAAAAAAAAAGACGACGTCAACTTCCCAAGGCTTTTCAGCGTCAAGAAAGAGGAGTTTGAAAGGGTAAGTCTACTTGTACAACGTATTACAAGTTGCGAAAAAGTGCAGTATCTTGGCGGTTGATGTTTTAGTCTTGACGTAGTTAAATCATGATTACAAGCTCATTGCATTCAAGTTTGAAAATGGGAGGACATTCATGTGCAATTTTTACCTTCAAAACTCATATATATACGATTATTCCGAGATCACGTTAAAACAGCATTAGCAGCACAGATAAATTACATCTTTATTGTGTCTGTTACCCTTTTGTGCTAAATATTTCTGCAATAGCCTACATTTACGCTGCAGATTACGGACACTGAAGACTTTAAGCAGGTAGGCTATTGTTACTAACGTTACGTAAAATATGCAGGCCTATGTATTATAACTGCACTGATATTTAAGCGATCAATAACTATTAATAGATTTAGTACAGTGTTCCATAAGAATGAGTCTTAGTTAAAACTCCTAACTGATAATGCTTGACTTTAACAAAGCTGGTCATTGTTTCAAAACAATTTTAAAATGTTATCTATTTTTACGTGTAACGTTAATCCAAATAATGTAATGCAATTGAAACATTTGGTTTAATTACCAAATTCATTTTTCAATTTAATAATCATAACAGAGTGGATATATGAGGATAACTGCAGTGTCCACTACCATGCATTACATATCAACAGGTGTAGAATTAATTTTGTCATTGTAGGAAACACAAACAAACAAAAACATTATGTGTAAACTTTGTGTTACAGAAAGTTCAAGTCTGGGTGGCCAAAAGTTATATTTCAGTGACCTGGTTACCGTCTCTCTCTGCAAACCCAAAGGATCACTTTCCTCTAAACTTTTTTTTGTTCTTTCTATGCATCAAGATGTGTAATTTATTTTTTCTGAAGATTTTTGACTAATGTGTGTGTGTATGTGGGTCTTTGTGTGGATAAATTATGTTCATACTTTAAAGGTGGACATTTGCAACAGCGCTTGTCCCTAAAATTGCTCCAGGGGTATGGTCAGAGACTGTCCTAAATGACAAATGTTGGAATGTAAATGACATTACATTCTGTGGACGTCTTACATAAATGTGCATTGTACTTTAGTTAATGTTAACTTGTCAACAGTGAATTATTTTACGATGTCATTGGACTGAATGTTTAGTGACTAATGACACTTCATTCCAGTAAAAATATAATCCATAGCATTGGAGTGAAAGCAGCAGCAAAGTGTTCCAATGCTGATAAAATTCAAGCAGGTTAAAACCTCAGGTTCCTTAAATATCTGTTCTACAGGACTTTTTGGGGTTGGACAGATTTTGTAATGGTTTTGAAGTCTGATGCTCACCAGCCCTTCATTTATTTGTTCAGAAATGCAGTAGAAAAAGGAGATGGGGAAATGAGTGTCTTAAATTGGACTTTGGTACCAATAATATTTTTCTCTTAAGTCTTTGAATGTTTTTTTTTTATTATTATTAACTCTTGTATTACTATTTAGATTTGTTTTCTTTTTTTAAATTAAATGTTTATTTGTAAAATGTACTTCCACGTGTGGCCTTTTGTAATGTTGTTTCACCTAGAGCCAAGGGGGTTGTAACAATCTAAACAATATAATTCTCCCTCAGATTTCAAACTTGCATTAAAGAAAAACATTCACATACAGTAAACATTTTATTGCTCTAAATTACTCATTCATTTTCTTGATACTGATATAATTATAAAATTAATATAATTTAATATACTTGTATGTTTGCAGTTGTCACAAAATTATATAACCCCTTGTTAATAAAATTTAAACTACAATGAAGAACAATAAATCTGTTTTTCATTAGTATCGCTTCTTTATGCCATCCTCATTCGCGCGCACCCCGGCAAAGACACAATGTGAAATTTCCGCTTAAACCCTGCCCATTTGTAAAATCCCGCCCACTAGCGGCAAAAGCTCCTCCCACTTGGAGGTCTCCGGGCTGCAGCGATACCTACTTGAACACTATGCAGTTATATTTCTCACATTGTCAGGAGTTATTTTTTAATTCTTCACTGTAAATACTATTTAATGAAAGACTAATCGGCTGTTGTGTTCTTCCGCAGGGAGACAGCAATGGACCGAGTCAAACTGAAGGAGATGGGTATTACTCACATCCTGAACACTGCGGCATACAAGGAATATCCAGAAGGAAAGATTAATACAAAAGCGGAATATTACCAAGAAATGACCATCTCTTACTACGGCGTGCTTGTAACGGATGAACACAGGTTTGACATCAGCAAGGACTTATTCCCAGCTTCAGAATTCATCCACAAGGTCCTGAGTAACACAGAAAGTAAGAGCTGACACACAAACACAATTTATCATATATCATTTATCTTACAGTGATAAACTGTCTATGGATGAATTTGTTTTAAATGTCTTTCTTTTCTTCTTTTCTCAGATAAGTTGTTAGTGCACTGCATAGATGGTGTCAGCCGCTCTGCCACATTTTTTCTGGCGTACCTGATGATCCACCATGAAATGTTGTTGGAGGATGCCATCGACCACGTCATAGACAAGAGATGGATCAGGCCAAACAGGGACTTCTTGAAGCAGCTGATAACCCTCAATTCAAACCTCGTAACACAGGGGAAACTACAGCTAAGAAAACCCATAAACACAGATAAAACAAAAAACGGAGAGGACGGAGAGGACGCAGTTGCGCCCCCTGTTCCAGAACCATTGTGTGAGCCAGGTCCGAGCAAACCTAAACCAGAACCTCAAGTGACAAAAGAGCTTTCAGTATTAGAAAGTCATGTCTCTCTAAGTGTCCTTCAACTCCAGGATCGCGTGGATGAATATACACTGTACTGCACACCTGTCACTGAGGTCTGGCCCAATGTCTTCATTGGAAATGAGTAAGTCTACAACACATATGACATATAATACAGTATGAACAGGAATCAAACAGCAGTCATATTTGTTTTATAATTTTTCATTGTGAAAGACTAATTAGTAAATGTGGCAAGTGGGGTGGGGTTGAGAGCTGTGGGAACGGGTCGAGGCCGGTGGAGTAATTGGAAATGAGCGACACCTTGCCACTCACTGGTCTCGAGTCCCACAGAGGAGCTCCAGAAGGATAAAAAGAGGAGTTACGACAGTGAAGGCCTGGGTTTTATTTAGTGTTTTAGTTTTGTTTGTGTGTGGCAGTCATCTGCAAGGGGCAGTCATGCTGTTGTGTGTTTATTTTAATAAAGTTCTGCTTCCTTTTTTCCGAGTTATTACAGTGAAAGTGTTGTGTTCTTGTGCAGAGAGACGGCAAGAAACCGAGCCAAACTGAAAGGGATGGGGATTACTCACATCCTGAATGCTGCGGCAGTGGAGAAGAGCTTGAAGGTCTTGTCTGAAATTCCAAGCAAGAAAAGCCTAAAAGGAAAGGTCAATACAGGAGAGGCATATTACCAAGGCAGGAGCATCAATTACTATGATGTTCCTGCAGAAGACAAATGCTCATTTAACATCAGCGAGTACTTCTTCCCAGCCGCACAGTTCATCCACCAGGCCCTGAGTAACCCAGAGAGTAAGAGCTGATGCACACACACTCACAACATTTATTTGCTTGTCGTTTATTAAGTGTCCTACAGTTATAAGCTGTCTAGGAATGACTTAGTTTTGAGTGTCTTTTTATTTTTATTTCCACAGATAAGGTGTTGGTGCACTGCAAAAAGGGTCTCAGCCGCTCTGCCACACTTGTTCTGGCATATCTGATGATTTACCATGACATGATGGTGGAGGATGCCATTGACCATGTCATGGAGGCGAGAGACATCAGGCCCAACATAGGCTTCTTGAAGCAACTGACAATCCTCAATTCAAACCTCAAAAGTCAGCGGATACTACAGTTAAAAAAACAGATCAAAGTTGAAAAAGAAACGGATTAAAAACACTTGATGCAAAATAAAAACAAATATGTAAAACAGTTTGTCTAAATTTTATTAAATTGAGCATTATTTCTTAAGTCCTGTGGAGTAACATCATGTTAATAAAGCAATAGAAATACACACGTAGTACAAACTAAAAATAAAAAAGTGAAGTAACACCTCGCCTGCACAAGATGTAAGTGCCTCTTCAAAAGCACATAGAACGAATTACTTTCAGTCATAGACAGTCAAAATTTGACCTACTCCAAACCTACTATAAGTATTTTTTTTAAAGTAGTAAACCTACGTTAAGTGGGTTTGGAGTAACGTCATTAAGTACCTGAAATGTTGCTGAAAATGTCAATAAACAATAAATAAATAAAGTCTTTCTAATGGCCTCATATTTGCTTCATTGCAGAAAGGTTTTATGAAATGTTTCTACATTCTGTGGAAACCTTCTTCATTGGCAAAAGAAGAAAATATTAACGTGATTCCAAACACACATTCTGCATTAAACGGATTGGCTGTTAGGATCTGCTTACGAGCCGTCTGCGATTGCACAGTTGAAAAGATTGCATATTGGCCAAGATGACTTGTCTAAGATCCTTCTTAAGTTTTTGCAAGATCGCTGCCTCGAGTCCTGGCTTTTCTGAGGTGGTGTATAGGTAGCCACTGTAGGGAGGCCGACCAGTTGGCGTGGAAAAGGGAAATGACGTGCTGTACAAAAAGTTGATGCAAATCCAAAAACGTTGTTTTATTGGAAGGTGCAAAAATATTTTCAGTGCAAAAGAGAAAACAAAAATAAACAAAAACTGTACAAAAAGAAAAGAAAACAGCAACAATGTGCTAATTTTGGCTAAACCAAACGGCCCAAGTTTGCAACACTGCTCAGCATTAGAGTCCACAATCAGAACTGAACTTCTTTCAGTCATACAGCCTATTTATAGGCTGAAGCCCCGCCTATAGAGCATACCAACTATGTACAAATGTTTTAGTCTTTGAGTGATCAAATTAAATAATATAAACACCCAACACAACAATCAAACCTTGCAAACAGGTAAAACAACAACTATTAACAGAGACAGAGCTGAACAACTAATCAAATGGCAAAAGAAGATTTTCCTAAATCCCATCCCCCTCTGACATCACACCAAAATGGTATCTTCCACAGGAAGTGATGTGGCTATTGCCTTAAAAAGACAGATTGACCTGGATTATGGGTTTGGTCGTACAGAGGGTGCACCTGGAAGTTTAACTGCAAAAAGGTTTGTGGAAAATATGTGAAAAATAAAGGTAATTATCCTATGAATTATTAAGTGTCCTGGCATTCTGTTATTTTTAGAAAAATGATAGCAAACTTTAAGGAAAACTATCAAGATTTGAAAACTATGACTAACACAGATGCAACAAACTTTAGACTAAATAAAACAACAACTCCATAAAACTTTCCTGAGGTGTACACAGATGTTAATGATGCCGGCAATGCACAGTTTCAGTGAAATGGGTGTATGTTTTAAGGTCCAAGTTTATATAGTCAACAGGCTAACCTGTGACAGCCACACTTGCCTTCTGACCTTGTCTCCAGATAGGGGTAATTACAGGGTCAGAAGAGGAGTTTAATGGACCCTGACCAAGGTGGAGATGTATCACTCAAATGCTGCTGATCTAACCTTCGCCCCCTGAAATTCTTATCTACGTCAGTGTGTGGGAAGATTTGCATAACGCCGCCCAGATGTTCATGCAAATAAAGTAGGCTTACCTTTTATTGTCGAATAAGAAAACCAAATAAGGTTTCACTGTGGACAAAGCGGCCCGAGGTCGTCACATGTGGTTGCTGCAAGACCAAGGTACGCTCCTTCATAGAATCCGCCTGCTGCACTGTTCCCAAGCATGACTAGAAATCATGTTTATATCACATTTATAATGGGTTTTATGTTTTTGTCTCGTCGCTCTGGCCGGATAAGGCTTCACACTTATGTTAAGAGGCGTAACATTTCCATCTCAGGCTTGAGGCATTCTGCCAATCACAACACTCTGGACAGCTGGCCAATCACAGCACACCTCACTTTTCAGAGAGATGAGCCTTGTGAAAATCGACTCGTTTCAGAAGGAGGGGCATATGCAGTATGTGGAAAAGAATGTGTTTTTTTTTTAACCTTAAACTGCATAAACACATTTCACTACACCAAATACACCAGAAATTATGTTCTTTTTAGCAGCATAATATGACCCCTTTAAACTAATAACAAAACATACTTACAGTAGCTGATTCAGAAGTGCCGGATTGTTGTTTCAAAGTCAGAATTACCTCCTCTCCTAGGTTTGCATTTACATTTAATCATTTAGCAGACGCTTTTATCCAAAGCGACTTACAAATGAGCACAATAGAAGCAGTCAGATCAACACGAGAAAAACAACAGTAAACAAGTGCCTGACAAGTATCCCTTAGTCTAGTACAGAACACATAGCCAGTTTTTTTTTTTTTTTTTTTTTTTTTTAAAGAATATCTCTTTGGTTTTGAGACTTTAGTCTTTGCAACTTTAAAAAGTGAAAGTCGTGACATTTGCCAAGTAAGGTGACCCATACTAGGAATTGGTGCTGTGCATTTAACCCATCCAAGTGCACACACACAGCAGTGAGAAGTGAACACACACCCAGAGCAGTGGGCAGCTATAGATCCAGCACCCGGGGAGCAACTTTACAGATCTTATTCAGGCACCAAGAGCTTGTAACACTCCAAAGAGAAAAGAAAAATTTTAATTGCATCATTTGACCCCTTTAAAATCGAATGGAGATTTTAGCTTGAGTCTCCCATCTCACAATGGTCTCCTTTAAAGCTTTAAAATAGGATGTGAGGGCTCTAGATACGGCTTTGGATGCGTCTAGCTCAGGGAGTCCTATACACTGTTCGGTTCCGGTAACAGCACCTCTGCAGCAGGGCAACTGGGTCATGGGGTCAAAACACCGCTCTTCTGTTCCGATCAAAATATTAAACAGGTTTCTTCCCACTCAGTGATGCACCCACGGAGAAACCTGATGAAAGTGCTCTAGTTATTGGTGATTCTATTGTATGGAATGTGAAAACGTTGTGGACCGACAACTTTACCAGCGATGCTGAAAACCCGCTCCGATGGTGTGCTTGTGGCACAGACGCACAGATACTTTCGTGCCACTCGCGACATCTGGGGAAAACGCCCGGCTGTGCACTGGCGGTGGACCTAGACGTTGATCTTGAAGTTGAATTACTGAAATAAATTAACTTTTCCTCGACATTTTAATTTACTGAGAAGCACCTGTATGTTTTTAAGCAACATGTTGTATTATTTACAAACCTACTGGCAAAAATTGGCACAAGAATTACCTGTTCTTAATGATTAAGACATATTCTATTCATCAATAATTGTTTATTGTTTTTAAAATAAAAAAATATATGCTATCCAAGAAAAGCTCATTACTTATTTACATTATTAACATGTTATGATAACTATCATGTCCATAACAAGGTGGAATATTTTCATGGCCAGTGTCTGAACAGTCCACCCATAATTATTATTTTTTGAGTCTCCAAATTTGTTAAACATGTCACTATTTTGGTAGAATGCATAAAACAAAAATCATATAACTTTTTTAGAAAACACGTATGAAGCCAAATTGTTACCGCATACCATGAATAACCCACATATTATGTATATAAATAGTCTATATAGTAATGTTAGTTCATTATAAAGCTATATTTTTTATATGTTATTCCGAATTGTGCTACTGTAAATTTGCCATTCAGCTTTATGAATGAATATACCTGTTGTATTTTCGGAAAAACGACTAGAAATTCAGAAATAGCCTTCTCACCTCGAGGTGTTTACGAAGAACAGAAAGTCCATACTTTTCTCTACTTTTCACCCATTATTTATTGGACGTCACAAGCATAGTTGCCACAAGGAAAACTATTTTATCCTCAGAATCCATATTTTCATGAATGGCTCGAAACGTAATGCTCGCGACGCGTCAGAGTTTGTAAAATCGTAGTGAATTCGTGTGTAACTGTCTCCGTATGATTTTCGGTTAAACTCAATCGTGACTTGTGCGCGGGTTCACGAAGTTCCGACCTTCAGAATCGCAGAGTGTACTGTACGGCCTTTAGAGATCATTAGCGCTATCGAAGTCTTGCAGGGTTGCCAGGTTTTCACAGCAAAACCCTCAACAATTGCTACTCAAAACTAGTCCAAGCTTTTGAGGGGCGATCCCCCGGTAAAGTTCGCGTTCCAGGAGGTAAAATACTTTTTTTTTTTTTTTGGTGGGGTCCCCCTGGTAAAACTCGCATTCCAGGGTTAAATATCACGTCATTGGTGTCGCTTCTACCCTCGAACATTAAACACAGCCCGTGGCAACAGTGTAATGGTTTTCGCGGACTTGGCAACACTGGTGTCTCGGCCGCTTGGTGTAAACATTCCGTTTCTATGGCAACTGTGGAACTTCAACGAGACTAGCCGTTTGATTACGTCATAGAACAGGCTGCTTATAAAGAGCTGCGCGCTCGCAGAAGTTCTGAAGTTCAGTGATAATCCGAGCCGAGGCGAAGAGTCACCGAGCAAAGAATCTAAGCGAAGTCTACGAATACTGAGTACAGAGTCCAGACAGATGGTCCATATTTAGTGTTTAGGAAAACATACAGTTTATACACACTGTCTGTAGTCTCACAGTGTGTGTCAGATACAGTTTGACAACAATATCTAACAGCTACTAAATAGAGTACATCAGAAATCATGTCCACAGACTCCACACAAAAGAGAGATGTGCAGCTGAAGGCTGATATCAGCAGCACTGTCTCAGAGAATGGAAATGATCAGAGTGGCATGAATATTTCTCCTGCAACCAATGAGAAGACCAAATCAACAGGTGAATGTCAACATACCATTTGAAATACATTACAGTGAGATGCAAACACAAATGTGGTCAATTATGAAATATGTGTATGTGTTCTAAATGATATTTAAATATTTCAATCATCATTTAATGCAACAAATATAATGTGTACCACAGAGCAAAAACTGCATGTTGGCTCTGTTAAATAAAGTCACCAATGTCAAACAGCACAACATTAGCACAGTCTTATAAGTCAGATAATTATTCATGTTTAATCTGTGGTGTTTCTAATAGTTTGTTATTTGCTTTCTATCCTCTTTCTGAAAATACTGAAGTGAGGAAGAGCAACAAAACCTCTGCATTCCTCCGAAGAACATGGAAGGCTGTGAAAAAATCCTTTCAGAAAAACAGAGTGGATCCCTTTGGAGTCTCAGCACAGCCTGATCCAGAGCCACCGTGTGTCCCAGATCCTGAAGCAGAAGATACAGTGGACCTGGTTGATGAAGAACAGTTGTGTGCTGAAGGCCAAAGTGGTGCTAAACTTCAAGTGACAGCAGAAACTCCCAAAACTCAAGTGACAACAGACTCCACACAAAAGAGAGATGTGCAGCTGAAGGCTGATATTAGCAGCACTGTCTCAGAGAATGGGAATGATCAGAGTGGCATGAATAATGAAAAGACCAAATCAAAAGGTGAATGTCAACAGACCATTTGAAATACATTACAGTGAGATGCAAACACAAATGTGGTAAAAGTATATATATATGCATTATAATGTGTTTAAATGATACTTAAATATTTAAGTCATGTATTAACACAACAAATCTAATGTGTACTACAGAGCAAAAACTGCATGTTCGCTCAATGGTTTAAATAAAGTCACAGATGTCAAACAGCACAGAATTAGCACAATATTACAAGTTAGATCAATTATTAATGTTTAATCTGAGGTTAGAGGTGTTTCTAATAGCTTGTTATTTGCTTTTCTTCTTTCATCTGAAAAAAAGTGATGAAGAGCAACAAAATCTGTGCATTCTTTCAAACAAGATGGAAGTGTGTGAAAAAATCCTTCCAGAAAAGCAGAGTGGAGCCTATTGAGATCCCAGCACAGCCTGATCCAGAGCCATCGTGTGTCCCAGATCCTGAAGCAGAAGCTGGAGTAGATCTGGTTGATTCACATCGTGTCCCAGATCCTGAAGCAGAAGCTGAAGTAGAGCTGGTTGATTCACATCGTGTCCCAGATCCTGAAGCAGAAGCTGAAGTAGATCTGGTTGATTCACATCGTGTCCCAGATCCTGAAGCAGAAGCTGAAGTAGATCTGGTTGATTCACATCGTGTCCCAGATCCTGAAGCAGAAGCTGGAGTAGAGCTGGTTGATGCACATCAGTTTTGTGTCGCAGGTCCAAATGGTCCTGAACCTCAAGTGAAAACAGAAACTCAAGTGACAACAGAGTTGCCAATGTTACATAATGTCCTTCTAAACATTTTCCAACTGGAGCGTCGCATGTGCAAATGTAGAGTTATGTGGACACCTATCACTGAGGTCTGGCCCAGTGTCTTCATGGGAAATGAGTAAGTCAACACACTTCTATCACATGAACCAAACACTATGCAGTTATATTTCTCACATTGTCAGGAGTAATTTTTTAATTCTTCACTGTAAATCCTATTTAATGAAAGACTAATTGGCTGTTGTGTTCTTCCACAGGGAGACAGCAATGGACCGAGTCAAACTGAAGGAGATGGGTATTACTCACATCCTGAACACTGCGGCATACAAGGAATATCCAGAAGGAAAGATCGATACAAAAGCGGAATATTACCAAGAAATGAACATCTCTTACTACGGCGTGCTTGTAACGGATGAACACAGGTTTGACATCAGCAAGGACTTATTCCCAGCTTCAGAATTCATCCACAAGGTCCTGAGTAACACAGAAAGTAAGAGCTGACACACAAACACAATTTATCATAAATCATTTATCTTACAGTGATAAACGGTCTATGGATGAATTTATTTTGAATGTCTTTCTTTTCTTCTTTTCTCAGATAAGTTGTTAGTGCACTGCATAGATGGTGTCAGCCGCTCTGCCACTTTTTTTCTGGCGTACCTGATGATCCACCATGAAATGTTGTTGGAGGATGCCATCGACCACGTCATAGACAAGAGATGGATCAGGCCAAACAGGGACTTCATGAAGCAGCTGATAACCCTCAATTCAAACCTCGTAACACAGGGGAAACTACAGCTAAGAAAACCCATAAACACAGATAAAACAAAAAACGGAGAGGACTTAGTTGCGCCCCCTGTTCCAGAACCATTGTGTGAGCCAGGTCCGAGCAAACCTAAACCAGAACCTCAAGTGAAAAAAGAGCTTTCAGTATTAGAAAGTCATGTCTCTCTAAGTGTCCTTCAACTCCAGGATCGCGTGGATGAATATACACTGTACTGCACACCTGTCACTGAGGTCTGGCCCAATGTCTTCATTGGAAATGAGTAAGTCTACAACACATATGACATATAATACAGTATGAACAGGAATCAAACAGCAGTCATATTTGTTTTATAATTTTTCACTGTGAAAGACTAATTAGTAAATGTGGCAAGTGGGGTGGGGTTGAGAGCTGTGGGAACGGGTCGAGGCCGGTGGAGTAATTGGAAATGAGCGACACCTTGCCACTCACTGGTCTCGAGTCCCACAGAGGAGCTCCAGAAGGATAAAAAGAGGAGTTACGACAGTGAAGGCCTGGGTTTTATTTAGTGTTTCAGTTTTGTTTGTGTGTGGCAGTAATCTGCAAGGGGCAGTCATGCTGTTGTGTGTTTATTTTAATAAAGTTCTGCTTCCTTTTTTCCGAGTTATTACAGTGAAAGTGTTGTGTTCTTGTGCAGAGAGACGGCAAGAAACCGAGCCAAACTGAAAGGGATGGGGATTACTCACATCCTGAATGCTGCGGCAGTGGAGAAGAGCTTGAAGGTCTTGTCTGAAATTCCAAGCAAGAAAAGCCTAAAAGGAAAGGTCAATACAGGAGAGGCATATTACCAAGGCAGGAGCATCAATTACTATGATGTTCCTGCAGAAGACAAATGCTCATTTAACATCAGCGAGTACTTCTTCCCAGCCGCACAGTTCATCCACCAGGCCCTGAGTAACCCAGAGAGTAAGAGCTGATGCACACACACTCACAACATTTATTTGCTTGTCGTTTATTAAGTGTCCTACAGTTATAAGCTGTCTAGGAATGACTTAGTTTTGAGTGTCTTTTTATTTTTATTTCCACAGATAAGGTGTTGGTGCACTGCAAAAAGGGTCTCAGCCGCTCTGCCACACTTGTTCTGGCATATCTGATGATTTACCATGACATGATGGTGGAGGATGCCATTGACCATGTCATGGAGGCGAGAGACATCAGGCCCAACATAGGCTTCTTGAAGCAACTGACAATCCTCAATTCAAACCTCAAAAGTCAGCGGATACTACAGTTAAAAAAACAGATCAAAGTTGAAAAAGAAACGGATTAAAAACACTTGATGCAAAATAAAAACAAATATGTAAAACAGTTTGTCTAAATTTTATTAAATTGAGCATTATTTCTTAAGTCCTGTGGAGTAACATCATGTTAATAAAGCAATAGAAATACACACGTAGTACAAACTAAAAAAAGTAAAGTAACACCTCGCCTGCACAAGATGTAAGTGCCTCTTCAAAAGCACATAGAACGAATTACTTTCAGTCATAGACAGTCAAAATTTGACCTACTCCAAACCTACTATAAGTATTTTTTTTTAAAGTAGTAAACCTACATTAAGTGGGTTTGGAGTAACGTCATTAAGTACCTGAAATGTTGCTGAAAATGTCAATAAACAATAAATAAATAAAGTCTTTCTAATGGCCTCATATTTGCTTCATTGCAGAAAGGTTTTATGAAATGTTTCTACATTCTGTGGAAACCTTCTTCATTGGCAAAAGAAGAAAATATTAACGTGATTCCAAACACACATTCCGCATTAAACGGATTGGCTGTTAGGATCTGCTTACGAGCCGTCTGCGATTGCACAGTTGAAAAGATTGCATATTGGCCAAGATGACTTGTCTAAGATCCTTCTTAAGTTTTTGCAAGATCGCTGCCTCGAGTCCTGGCTTTTCTGAGGTGGTGTATAGGTAGCCACTGTAGGGAGGCCGACCAGTTGGAGTGGAAAAGGGAAATGACGTGCTGTACAAAAAGTTGATGCAAATCCAAAAACGTTGTTTTATTGGAAGGTGCAAAAATATTTTCAGTGCAAAAGAGAAAACAAAAATAAACAAAATCTGTACAAAAAGAAAAGAAAACAGCAACAATGTGCTAAT
This sequence comes from Carassius auratus, assembly GCF_003368295.1. Taxonomy (NCBI): domain Eukaryota; kingdom Metazoa; phylum Chordata; class Actinopteri; order Cypriniformes; family Cyprinidae; genus Carassius; species Carassius auratus. Next base: position 11,868,105 of record NC_039271.1, read on the forward strand.
TTTGGCTAAACCAAACGGCCCAAGTTTGCAACACTGCTCAGCATTAGAGTCCACAATCAGAACTGAACTTCTTTCAGTCATAGAGCCTATTTATAGGCTGAAGCCCCGCCTATAGAGCATACCAACTATGTACAAATGTTTTAGTCTTTGAGTGATCAAATTAAATAATATAAACACCCAACACAACAATCAAACCTTGCAAACAGGTAAAACAACAACTATTAACAGAGACAGAGCTGAACAACTAATCAAATGGCAAAAGAAGATTTTCCTAAATCCCATCCCCCTCTGACATCACACCAAAATGGTATCTTCCACAGGAAGTGATGTGGCTATTGCTTTAAAAAGACAGATTGACCTGGATTATGGGTTTGGTCGTACAGAGGGTGAACCTGGAAGTTTAACTGCAAAAAGGTTTGTGGAAAATATGTGAAAAATAAAGGTAATTATCCTATGAATTATTAAGTGTCCTGGCATTCTGTTATTTTTAGAAAAATGATAGCAAACTTTAAGGAAAACTATCAAGATTTGAAAACTATGACTAACACAGATGCAACAAACTTTAGACTAAATAAAACAACAACTCCATAAAACTTTCCTGAGGTGTACACAGATGTTAATGATGCCGGCAATGCACAGTTTCAGTGAAATGGGTGTATGTTTTAAAGTCCAAGTTTATATAGTCACCAGGCTAACCTGTGACATTCCCCCCCCCCCCTTCCTCAGACACCTGAGGTGTCATAGAGAGGTAATCTGCAGCACAATTTTGTGACCCAGCTTTGTACAAAATTTCAAAATCAAATGGTTGGATGGCTAAAACCATCTGGTGATACGAGCATTTGTGTCTCTCATACGGCCTAACCAGGTCAATGCCCTGTGATCAGTCTCAAGTATGAATTTGCGTCCCAGCAGGTAGTATCTTAAAGCATCCAATGCCCATTTAATTGCCAGACACTCCTTTTCTACTGTAGAATACCTAGATTCACGGGGAAGGAGCTTTCTGCTGATGTAGGCAATTGGTTGGAGCTGCCCTTGACCACAAGCCCCAAGGCCACGCTCAGAGGCATCCGTCTGTACAGTGAAAGTCTTTTCAAAGTTGGGACTCTGTAAAACAGGCTCTGTGCATAAAGAGCTCTTTAAGTCCTGAAAAGCCCTTTCACAGTCCTGAGTCCAGTTAACTTTACTTGGCTTGTCTTTTTTAGTTAAATCAGTTAGGGTAACGGCTCGTTCAGAGAAGTTGGGGATAAAACGCCTGTACCACCCCACCAGTCCGAGGAAAGAACGGACCTGTTTCTTGGTCACTGGCCGTTCAGCATTCTTGATGGCCTCCACTTTGCCCACCTGGGGACGTATTACTCCATGACCTAGCACATACCCTAAGTATTGTGCTTCAGCCCTGGCTAGGGTGCATTTGTCTGGCCGGATGGTAAAACCAGCATTCTTAATTCTCAGTAGTACGTCCTTCAGATGACACATATGTTCCTGCCAAGTTTGACTATAGATGATTATGTCATCTAAGTATGCAGCAGCAAACTTCTCAGTCCCCCTAAGGATCTGGTCCATCATCCTTTGGAAAGTAGCTGGAGCTCCATGAAGGCCAAAGGGTAGGACACAGAACTGAAAATGTCCAAAGGGTGTTTTAAATATGGTCACCTCCTTGCTCTCTGGACTTAGTGGAACCTGCCAATATCCTTTGCATAGGTCGAGTGTGGTGAGATACTTTGCTCTGCCAAGACTCTCTACTACCTCATCCACTCTTGGCATGGGATACAGGTCGAATTTGCTCACACTATTGAGTTTGCGAAAATCCAGACAGAATCTAAGAGTGCCATCCTTCTTCGGCACTAGGACAATGGGATTGCTCCATTCACTGGATGAAGGTTCAATCACACCAAGTCTTTGCATGGTCTCCAACTCCTCCTTCATAACTGGCAGAAGTCTTTCTGGGACCCGATATACTGGCTGACAAATGGGTTTGGGATCCTTGAGAGTTATGTGGTGGTGGATAACACTTGTTCTGCCAGGTGTTTCCATAAAAAGTTGGGCTGGAACACATTGTAGAAGTTCCTGTCTTTTACCATCTTCCAGGTGCTCAAAATTCAGCTGACTGTTCCCCTGACGACCAGGCAGGTATTGTTCCTCGATTTCCTCCTCTCCCTCAATGGATCTCACGAACAAAGCAGTTGCAGTTCCCACTTCTCAGACATAGGTTCTAATTGTGTTGAACGAGAATACCACTTCTTCAACATGTTAACATGGAAGATTTGCAAGGGCTGGGTCCTGGAGGGGATCTCTATCTCATATGTCACAGGACCACTTTCACTTTATTTGGTAGGGCCCTGCCACTTAGCCAGCAGTTTATGCTCACTCGTTTGGTAACAACAACAATACCCTTTTCACCTGGTTCAAATGCACGGGATCTGGCTGATCTGTCGTACCACTCTTTTTGCCGTTTTTGGGACTGCAGGAGATTTTCTCGTGCAAGGGTTGTTGTCTTTTGCAGATGCTCTCTCATCTTTAGCACATAGGAGATAATATTTTTCTTGTCTGGTTTATCATTAGCCTCCCAACTCTCCCTCAGTACATCCAGAGGCCCTCTGACATCGTGAGCATACAACAGTTCAAATGGCGAGAACCCTGTGGAGGCATGAGGCACCTCTCGATATGCAAACAGGAGGAA